>NC_051078.1:4627566-4865066 GCF_004664715.2 Peromyscus leucopus
TAGTATTCATGGTACTGGAAGGAACCCTGAAAGCTACCGGAGGAGAAAGGTAAACATCAGCCTAACTACAAACCCTGAAATCTAAACCAGTCACCTGCCTGCATGACATGCTGGTGCAAGAGTGTCACAGACATTGTAAGAGTAACCAACCACGGTCTCCGTGGATTTAAGGCTCACTTCATAAGACAGAACCTATGATTGACACTGTTCAATTTAAAAGAAGCTGGAATTGGACAGGCCACTGCCAAAGGAACACAGCAATTAAATAACTCTTAATGGCACTCCACTATATCCACAAATCAGTGTCTTACTCAACCATCATCAGAGAAGATTCCTTTTGCAGTAGTGTCACATGAGAATTAATACAGAAATCCGAAACTGGAGAGTGTGTGGAGAGTGAGAGACTTTGGAAAAATCAGTCCTAAATGGGGTGTCTTCATCAAACCCCAACCTCAGGGCTCAGGTGGCTGGATGGAAGGTGCAGAAAAGATTGTGAGAGCCAGAGGGGATGGATGACATCAAGACAACAGTGTCTTCCAGACTCAGCAGGACTGATGCACATATGAACTTACAAAAACTATAGCAGCATGCACAGGGCCTGCACAGGTCCAAGCCAGACAAGGTGCCAGCACTGAGGGGCGGGGGAAGTGATCTGAGCAAAAAATGAACAAACATCAGAATCAAAGGCATCTTACATCACATGGACTTAACAGAGATCGACAGAATATTCCACCCAAATAACCAAAAAAAAAAAAAAAAAATGCACATTCTACTCAGCAGCACACTGAAGCTTTTCTAAAATACACCACATCCTTGGACACAAAGCAAATCAAGCAGATTTGAAATAATGTCTTGTATCCTGTGTGACTACAACATGATAAAATCTAAAATCGACAGCAAACAGATCTCTGGTAAATTCACAGGTTTGGTGGAGATTAAACAAGGTATTACCAAATGATGAATGGGTCAGAGAAGGAATCATGAAAGAAACATAAAAACTTCCTAAGATTAAAGGAAAATGAAGACACAGCACGACAGAGACTCTGGAACACATTAAAAGAAGTCCTATGAAAGAAAGTTTTAGCTCTAAGTGCCTACATTAAAAAATAAAAGAAATATGTATAGAAATTATAAAACAGAAAGGCTCAGTGGTGGTGGCACATGCCTTTACTCCCAGAATTTGGGAGGCAGAGGCAGGGAAATCCCCAAGTTAATGATGTAATTCAAAAATTTGGAAAAACAAGAACAAATCAAATCCAAACCAAGGCAATGGCAAAAAGCAATAAAAATTAGAGCAAAAAAAAATCAATGAAATAAAAATGAAGAAAATAATACAAAGAATAAACAAGTCTAAGAGCTGGCTCCTTTAGAAGATTGCAGGTTTAAAGACCCTGGGCCCCACCTAACCCAAAGAAAGAGAGGACCCGTATCAACAGGATCAGAAATGGGCAGGGAAGCATTACAACAAACACCAAAGAAATTCAGAATATTATAAGGGAATAGTTTAAAAAAAAAACAATACTGAATTTACAAGCTGGAAAACCAAAAAGAAATGAATTTCTAGATTCAGCCAAACCACTAAAACTAAACCAAGGAGAAGTCAATGACCTAAATGGACCAATAACAAAAGAGGAGATTAAAATAGTAATAAAGAGCCTTATGTCTAAAAAATAAAAAAAAAAAAGCAAGGTCCAGATGATTCTAGCAGAATTCTACCATACATCCAAAGATCTATGGTCAATCCTTCTCAAACTACTCAACAACAACAAAATGAAACAACAACAAACAAACAAACAAACAAAACAGATACAGGAGAAGCATCCCCAAACTCCTACAAGGCCAATCAATATTCCCCTAACATCATGGTGAAGACAATAACAACAACAACAAAAAAACCTTACCAGGCCAACATTCTTGACAAACACAAAAAACACTCAATAAAATCTTTGCCAACAGAATACAAACTTACAAGTGAAAGTTTGAATACAAAAATGTAGGTTTGTAAGTTTGAATACAAGTGTAAATAGGAATACAAAATACAAGTGCGATCCTCACTCCTCATCAAGGAAGCTTCTCCTGACAGTAGATGGAGACCATGGCAGAAGACCACTCAAAATGCAGAGTTTTGGAGCCCAGTTCCAATGAATACATCTATAAAATAACACCTGTACCTAAGTCTCATGGAGCATTGCAGGAAGATGGGGCAGAAAGATTGTAAGAGCCAGAGGGCCAGGGAGTTCAATGTGAGATCGTGTCTCCTAGTCATGTCAGAAGCGACATCCATGAGTCTCACCAACATGACTACCTAAACACAAACTGCACAAGAATAACAATAGGCATGCCAAAGTGGACAGGGGAATGCCCACAGGCCGCAACCCTAATCCAAGCACTACCACAGGCAACTAAGGAATTTTGAGAGAATGAAAAGTAGTCTCCCCAGGGAAAAGCACATGAACTGTTTATCCAATATCAAATGGTCATCCCTGAAAACAAGCACACCAGTAATATTATACAGACTTAACAGTTTATACTTATGGTTATATATGCACATGTGCTGTGGGATAATTTGTACACTGATTTAATAAAACGCTGATTGTCCAGTAGCCAGGCAGGAAGAATAGGCAGGACAAGCAGACAAGGAGAATTCTGGGAAGAGGAAGGCTGAGTGAGGGGAGATGCCAGCCTGCCATCCAGGGAGCAACATGTAATGGCACAGAGGTAAAGCCATGGAAAATGTGGCAACATATAGATTAACAGAAATGGGCTGGGTTTAAGTGTAAGAGCTAGTCAGTAGTGAGCCTGAGCTAATGGCCAAGCAGTTTTAATTAATATAAGCCTCTGTGTGTTTACTTGGGTCTGAGCAGCTACAGACTGGGTGGAACACAAAAAAATTTTCAGCTACATACATGTGTGTATATATTCATATATTCATTATATTCATATAATAAAAAAAGAGGCTATGAATTTGAAAAAGAGCAAGGAGAGATATATGTGAGGGTTTAGAGGGAGGAAAGCGAAGGAGTAAATGATTTAACTTGATTGTAATATTAAAAAATAGAAGTTTTTTGTTTTTTTTTAAGAAGACAGCCCATAATGTCACTTTTACAGGTAGTAAGTTGCTGTGAAATAGATCTTCAGTCATATTTTCCTCAATAAAGTAACTCCACAAGATATTATTTTAGTCATTAAGGACCTTATGAAGTGTTTATCCTTATCTTTACATTTATAGGTGAAAAAAACTCAGGTTGGAATACACAATAAAGGTAAGAACATAGAGCCGGGTATGATAATGGTGTGGGTCAGTATTTTGTCAACCTGGCACACACTAGGTTCATTTGGGAAGAGGGGGTCTTGAGAAAATGCCTCCATCAAATTGGATGGTAGGCAAGTCTGTGGGGACACTTTTTCTTGATTAATGATTGATGTGAGAGGGCCCAGCCCACTGTGGGCGGTGCTCCTGGGAAGTATAAGAAAGATAACTGAATATAAACCTGGAAAACAAGCCATTAAGTAGCTTCCATGCATGGTCCTTACCCATGTCCTGCTTGAGTTATTGCCCTGACTTCCCTCAATGATTGACAAAGGAACACTTTATTCTCCAAAGTGGTTTTGGGTCAGTGTTTTATTAGCGCCACAGAAACCTACATAAAAGAGGAGCATATAGTGTATCCAAGCACTGGTGAGGGTGAGGCTGGAGGATTGTCAAATTCTAAACCAGCCAGGGCCATATATCATGACCTTGCATCAAATAAACAAACACCATAGAACATGCTGTTGTCCAAAACCAAGTGCATTTGGATCCAAAATGATTTGAGGATGTCTATGAAAAAGAACTATTGCTACATTATTTCACTATATTATATTGAAATATTAAAATCATGGTTAAGTCATTACTATACAGCAATGACCTTCTGAGAAATAAAAGCCAGACATATATGCAAAATCCCACCTGCTCTAATAACCCCACTGTGCTTCTGTGTCTCCCTGAAACTCACTTTGTTGATTAAGATGCTTTTTAATGAAGCAAGGTTGAGGGTTATTGATCTATAAACGTCTTTATGATTCAGCTGCTGTGGAACTGTCTATAATACCCCAGCCTCTGGGGGATGCTTTTCCAGTGATGCCAAGTTGATTCTTGGAAATTTACATGCTGCTATCTGTTTGACCATAAATTGGTGTGTAAATCCCTTATGTGATACACACGCCCGGCCTTTTATAATAACAAGCTGTAGATCTTAATGGCCAATTTGTCTTTTTGCTTTACTTCTTTTGAAAACCGGCCCTAATCTCCACAGAGGTCACTCTGAAGAGAAGGTATTTTGTTCTCCATGAGCCAGACCCCCATCCTCTATGCTTCAAATCCCACTCCACAATGCCTATTGCCTCACATTCCCTACCTGAAAAGGTTTGCTTTCTATCATTTCTTTCCAGATAAACAGACGTATTTTGATGGGTGTCGTTCAAGCCCAATCTCCAAAGCTTGTTTGAAACCTGGTCGCTCTGTGGGGTTTCTCCCTGGCACTGTGATACCGGGCAAGTTGCAGTCTCCTCCCTGTTCCTCAGACACAAAATACAGAAACAAATAAAACCATTCTGTCTCAGTTACTGTTCTATTCCTGCGAAGAGACACCGTGACCATGGCAACTCTTCTAAGGAAGGCATTTAACTGGGGCTGGCTTACAGTCTCAGAGTTTCAGTCCATTGCCATCATGGTGGGGAGCCTGGCGTAACTGAGAGTTCTACTTCCGAATCCAAAGGCAGTGGGAAGAGAGAGAGAGCCACTGGCCTGTCTTGGGCTTTTGAAACCTCAGTGCCCACCCCAGACACTTCTTCCAACAAGGCCACACCTCCTAATCTTTTCAAATAGTGCCACTCCCTGGTAACTAAACATTCAAATCTATGAGCCGATGGTGTCCATTTTTATTCAAACCACCACAAATCCCATAGGATTGCTGTGAGAGGAAGCTGAGTTAGAAATGATGAAGGCTCCTCCTCCTGCTCCTCTTTTTCCTCCCTCCCTCCTCTCCCGCCTTCTTTGTTCCTTGAGATTTTCATTTTAAAAAAGGGTCTCATGTAGCCCAGGCCAGTCCCAACCTCACTGTGCCACTATGTACCTGAGGCTAGCCTTGAACTTCAGAACTTCTGCCTCCATCTTCCAAATGCTGGGATTACAGGCATGAACCCACCACACTGAACAATGAAAGTTTTTGTGGACCATGCAGTACATCACTTCACAGTGAGTATGAGTGATTAGGATCGTTTACCCATATAAAGATTATGAACTTATGAATGATATTTGAATACCCACTCCATGGCAAGCTACTGTGGCAAGTGCTTTTAACATATTTTAATCAACTGGAAACTGTAACAGTGACATTTAAATAGAGATCTCTCTCCCTCTGTCATGCTAATAAATAAACTGAAATCCAGAGAGCTTATGTGGATTGCCTGAACTCTACAGCCAGCAAGAAGCTGGGCTTGCATTTGACTTGAAAAAAAACGTAAGACATGGAGACTTCATAGCAGACCTTCCAAGGTCTGCTCATGGATGCCTGCTGCACTGACATTATGCTACAAATGTCTAGGATTTTTAAAAGATAGTCCATAGTAGTTAATGAATAACAGAGTCAGGACTGGAGAGACGGCTCAGGGTTTGTGTCACATGTTGCAACTGTCCATAACTTATTTCAGGGGATCCAATGCCCTCTTCTGACCTCCTCGAGTCCCAGGCACACATATGGTGCACATACATACAGGCGGGCAAATATTCATACGCATAAATTAAATCAATATAAAAGCTTTTTCAAGAAAAGAATAACAGATTTCCTTCTACATGACAGATGTGGTTTGTCTTACTCTAATTGTGAAGGCCTTTTAATAAACTTGTGTGGTTTTGCTTGTAGTAGAAGCAGAAGTAAGAAGGTAGACAGACCATAAAACTGTCCTCAGTCCGGCAGGCTCATGGATCAATGAGGTGAAGATAAAGCATTTCCTCCTGCTGGGCTCCTTCGACCTTCATATGCTGCTCTTTCCACTGGGCTCCCCTGTATCGTTCAGCTGGAAGCTTAAGTTCCTCTTTTCAGAAGAGCTTCACCTGAACCACTCATACAACTTAGGCAACCATGATATAGATATATAGGAGGATATAGAGATGATAAGATAAAAGGATAGATTAATCAACCTACTTTTAAAGAACAACTTGTTTAAAATGTTTTACATTGGTATAGGTTTTAGTTTATTTTTAAAATGTTTTACATTGGTATAAATTTTAGTTTATTGATACAAACTTGAAGTTAATTTTGTCATACTATATATATATATTTCTATTCTTGTTTGAGGTATTATGTTTATGTAACTCATTTAAAATTGTAATGGATAATTAAAAATAGATTAATAATTAGTCATTTATGATAATCATATTTGTAGTCATGTTAGTTAAGTCTTCTAGGTATACATAGATATATTTCAGATAGATAGGTAATCTTCAAACACTTAATAGACCTAGAGAATATGGCATTTAAATAACTTAGAATTCTGTTGACATGAGACACAATTGCTCCTGGATGCACCAATTTGATTCCGAGAGAATATTGGGCTTCTAAGACATTTCCATTTGGAAGTTTGTCTTTTTGGCACAAAATGGCCTACTGGGCAAAGAACTGCTCTTGCCTTGATGACTGACAATACAAATGCAATGCTGTCCTTTCTGGACAAGCGGGACACAAGGAAAGCGACCACTGTACTCTGCCAAGACAGGGTAAGATGGTCTTTCAGAAATCCTGCTTCTGAAAATGGTCTGTCAGATACTCTAGGCCTATAGCCAATTTGAATGCACCAACAATGCTGAAAAATATTAGGTGACTGTCCAGGCTGCCAGCTGTCTTGGTCTACTCTTACAAGATTCCCGAAAGTTGCTTGCATCCATCTACCATTTTTCAGGTACCATTATGTTCCTTCTCAGGTCTTTGATGTGGTTAGAGACTAGATAGTTGTAATTTCCTCAGTTATGATAAAAGATAAGTTAGATATAAAACTTTAAACTCACAAATATAAGATAGATAGGACATCTTCTTTAATATTGTAACTGTAATTCTTGCTCAATAATTGTTTTATTACATGTAATATTACCATGTTAAAGTTAAAACCATCCTTTTTAAAAAAAGAATAAAAGGGGAAGTGCTGTGGATACCACTCTATATAAATAAAATACTGATGGCCAGTGACCAGACAGGAAGTATAGGCGGGACAAGGAGAGAGGAAAGTTGGGGAAACAGGAAGAAGGGAGGAGGGACACTGCAGCCACCGCCAGGACAAGCAGCGTGTAAAGACGTCGGTAAGCCACCAGCCACGTGGCAAGGTATAGATTTATAGAAATGGGTTAATTTAAGATATAAGAACAGTTAGCAAGAAGCCTGCCACGACCATACAGTTTATAAGTGATATAAGCGTCTGAGTGATTATTTTATACGTGGATTGTGGGACTGCAGGGTTTGGTGGAACCTGGAGAGAAGCCCTCCAGCAACACAACCACCTTCTAGTTCCTTATGTCTTCACCCTGTATACATTGCCTAGAGTTCTTCTCATAGCCTTCAATTATTTAACAGTGTGTTTACTCATGCTGAAATAGTAACAATGCTCATTTGTGGGTTATCAAGATAATATGAAATGGAGATAGATAGATGGATGATATAGATAGATACATATAGGTAGATAAACAATTACATAAATACATAGACAATATATAGATACATTGATAGATTGATAGATAGATAGATGATAGATAGGTTATAGATAGATAAATAGATGATAGATCAATCATTAGTAGGTAGATAGACAGACACATACATATATAAATACATATGTACATAGATAGGTAGATAGATCATTAATTGGTAGACACAAACATACATATGTACATAGATAGATGGATGGATGGATAGATAGATAGTGGAGGTTTAAACAATGTCTCACTCATGCTTAGCTTTCTATCATTAATAGCAACTGATCTTTTTTCACTGTTGTTACAGCTTCAAAATTTTGAGTCAAACTAAATATCTCTCTCCACTTAACTGAGAATGTGATAATTCCCAAGAAAGTGATATAAAGCATCAATACTAGGGACTAGCAGAGCATTTCCTTGGTTCATCACCGGCTTAGCATTCATGGGGTTTTGAATTTGAGCCTTCAAAAACCCAAGGAAAATATAAACAATATTAGGAGAACCATGAAAGAAAGAAACCAGGACAGACTAGGTTAAGTCACTTGAGATAAAAGTATACAACTCAGTTGGAGCTAAAAATAAGACAAGTACTTTATATTTCATTTCCCAAATAAGTGAAGAATTGCCAAGGGAGGTTGGCAGTCTGGATCCAAATATAATAAATGAGGAATAATGGGTTGGTGACTCTGACAAAACTTTTTAACTTATGAACAAATGATTTAACAGTTAAGAAATCCAAGGCCCAGAGCCATAAGCACTCTAGACATCATGATCCCAACACAGAACAAGTTGCCTAGACTTGTACTCTTGGGACCTGGCTAGTTCCCTAGAGTTGCTCTTCTCCCTTCTAACTGGAATGGTACAGGATAGACTGGGGGCCAGAAGGACAGGTCCAAGCCAAGCCCTAAAGCAAGTTGGTTGCAGAAACGTGCGCCACCACCGCCTGGCAGGCAACTTTTATAGCACGGTTCAGACATCGGTTCGCGTCGAGAAAATGTTATTTTTAGGTTCAGTGTGCAAATATCTTTGTTTTATTAACATCTGACATGTGAATAATATTAGACATTGGCTTAAGATTGTAGGATTTGGAACCTCAGAGTCCCAAGCTAGAATGTTCTATAGTTTAGTGGGTGCTTGGTGTTGGAACCTATTTAAGATCATGTTCCAGTGTCATCATTGACAACACAGCAACACAGCAGCTGCTCACAGAATTCGTATCAGGATGAACAAGCTGGTTTCGGCAGTGAGCAGCCCAGTGCCTGGTGTGGAATAAGCTCCAATCAAATGAAATCTACTGCTCTCCCCTCCATTTTCTGGAAATGTATGAATAATATAATAATCATTCTTTAAGTCAGAAATTTTAGCTGATCATTTTAACATGAGCCTTGTTCGATAACACTGGGTCCATTTTCAAATGTTCCTTTTCCTGGGATGATTCTGGTCGGTGCTGGCAACAGCTGCTTTCAGAAAACAGTGATGTCAAAGATCTCCAGTACAGCTCTGCACTCCCTGCAACTGGGACCTGCTCTTCTCTTCCTTCTGAATGCTTCAGGACATGTCTATGGAAACATCAATAGAAGGGGAGGTACCAGCAGTGGCCACACACCCTACACTTGAAAAAAAAAAACCAAAACAAAACAACTATTGCATTTATTTATGTGTCAGGAATGGGGTGGGGGCCATGGTGACGCTGCGTGAGTAGAACTGTGGAAGTCAGAGAGCAACTGGCCTTTTCCTTCTACCATGTGGGTTCTGGGTACTGAATTCCAGTGGACGGCCTTGGCGATGGGAGCCTCTCCATTTTTAGGCTGCTAGATACAAGCTCTCCCATGGTGGAGTGCCTCCTGGTGCAGTCAGACCAGGCGATGGCCACAGGTTCGAATCCATTGATTCTCGATGTCTTGCTGACAGACACTACTTGCGGCTGGCCCCTACCTTCTTGGTCAGCTGGGCTGTGTTCTGGGCAGGGGCAGACCTGCTGGTTGTGGGCTCTCTGGAGAGCGAAGGCCTTGGAAACAACCACACTGTTTAGAATAACTTGCTTGTGGCAAGTTCTTTACTCAGTAGGGTTCAGAAAACCAATTAATACAATTTCCTGGTAAAGGAAGGGAATAGGTTGTATTAGTATCCAAATTTAGTTTCTTTTGCTGGTGAGAAAAACATAAAAAAAAAATGCTTAAATTGTGGCTACCAGTCTGCCCACAAACCTCAGACATATTCTATAGTACCCTGCCCGCTCCACCATACCCCATGTACTTCAATTATAATAAATACTTGGTGAATATTTAGTATGTTTAATATTAACTGTTTTCACTTGAAAACTTAATCAGAATCTGATAATGCTATTACCCACCCCACACACTTTATTTAGGCAAACTCTGGCTCTCCTGGAATGCTTCCAAGTACTACATCTTTCAAATGGTTTTGTATGAGCTCTTGTCTTCCTCATATCAATAAGACCATATTTCATTCAAAACAGGAATTACAAGGAGAAGGCACAAAACCTAGATTACTTTATCATTGTTGTTTGCAAATTACATGACTTAGAATTAGGCCAACCTTTTTACAGCTGAAATCGAGCTCATGATGTTGACTGAGACCCATTTCATCCAGGGTAAACAGGACATTGCAGCAGGTTCATTACTGACCCTTCTTGCCTCTAAAAAATACACATGCTGCTATAACCATGGAGGCAATGTGGAGAGCTGAATTAAGTGGACAGACTTATGGTTCTCCAGGTTCATATGAGATTGGATCATGTAAGCATTCTTTCTTGAGCCTTTACTGATATGGTAGCATTTATGTGGGAGACACAATTTTAAATATTGTGATTTTAAAATTCAGTTCCTCTTAAACAGTTTACTTGGTGTACCCAGAACAAAGAAACACATACTTCAAGTTCTTGAAACAAATAGTTCTAGGCTGGGTGGTGGTGATGGTGCATGCCTTTTTATCCCACCACTCAGGAGGGGAATCCCTGAGTTCGAGGTCATCATGGTCTACAGAGCAAGTTCCAGGATAGTCATGACTGTCTCAAAAAGCAAGAAGAAAGGAAAGAAGTGGGGAGGGAGGAGGGAAAGGAGGAAGGAAGGAAGGAAAGAAGGGAGGAAGGAAAGAAGGAAGGAAGGAAGGAAGGAAGGAAGGAAGGAAGGAAGGATGGGCGAGCAATCTCTGGGTTTGGGGAACACATCCGTTTGAATGTGTATTATGCAAACATTACTGACTGGTTGTTCCTGGTGTGGAGGGGGCAAAGCACCTACATCCCACTCCTACGTAATACTTTTCACACAACTCTGCTCTGTTCTGGGAAGCTTTTGCCAAAGCAATGTGTTGTGGCTGTTGTGTCTTTGGTACACTCCCCATATAGTGCAAGCTTTAGTTAATGTAAAAATAGAGTTACAGGGATTCATTTTCTTTCTTATCTCTCTCACAATGCAGATATCCACCTAAAGGTTGTTTCCGTACCCCTTTAAGTCTTTCCCCTCCCCCAGTAATTCATTCCCATAGTTTGTGTTCTGTCAGGTTGGATTTCTGTGTCCTGTGTATTTTTCCCAGCCATCACAATCCCTGAAAGACCGATGTTATGTGACCTTTGTAGATTTTGGGGTGTGATACACTCTGAAGTGCTAAGAATCTTCAAAATTTCTTACTTCCTTCACAGATCCAACAATTTCAAGATTCTAAACAAGGATCGCAGAGCAAAGAAAGTAAAATCATTCTGAGTGGATAGTCCAATAATGTTCTGTGGTAAAGAAAGACCCATAGGAGTCTTTCTTTTTGCGTTGTTTTCTTTCCCTGTGCCTTTAGAAAAATATACTTAGTATAAATATAGTTCTTAACTTTTCTTCAAGAGTTGATGTGTTGACAAAGTTAATCATCAAACTTTACAATGCCATCTATGTGGAAGTTTCCTTTCAACTTAATGGTTAATTGCTTTAATATTAATTTTTAAATGTTAATCTATGACCCTTTCTGGTGCAAATTTTATTTGTGATGTAATGGAACAGTGTTAAATTTTAACATTAAATCATAGTAGAATTGGATGATTATATGATAATTGTATATTAGATTATTTGACATCTTTGAAAATAAATTGGCAATCTATGTTTGCACATAAAAAACAAAACAAAAGCAAACAAAAAAATAGTTGATATGAATCATTAAAAAAAATTTTTATTCAAGAAAATTTTCCCCAAAAAATAAATTGTGACAAAGGGAAGGAAAATGGGAGATAAATGTTGTTCCCTGGGGTGAGGGCCACAGCCGTGAGCTGACAGCTAGGTTTCTCTGCGTATGCCTGCTTCCTTTCCCGGTGTGCACATCTACTTCTCTGTTTTATTACTAGGTAGGAAATGTCAGGAAGCATGTGTTTGGCAAGGGTTAGCAATACTCTTCCTGGTGTAATTTAGCTCTAACCAATATTCTTATTAGATTTCCAGAGAATTGGGTCCTGGAAGGGCTAATGAGACGATAGGAAGGTGGGGGAGTTGGCAGTCCAAGAGCAGTCAAGGTTTTTTGTGAAATGGGGTGGTTGTGTATTCCTGTTTGTGGCTGGTCTAGCTCAAATTAACACGAGCAAATAGGAGCAGTTTATTGGTTCTTGTGACCCAAATGCAGGGAGATCAGGCAGAGAGCCGAAGAATAGCAGCATAACAACCCAGAGATGAGGACCTTCCTTTTTTCCTCCCTTTCTGGGTAGACTATTTTTATTTTTTATGGTACAGATGGGTTTTCTCTATGCACAGTACAGAATCAATAGCCATACCCTCTTGCTTTACACTCTGAAACCGGAGCTTTCTCTCCCCATGCTAGCTGGTCAGTGTCCTCTGTCCTGTGTTTTCTGGGCTGCTTACTCATGCCTCTGAACGTCCTGGGTTCTACACAAGAATAAACAAAAACAACTGCCGAGACAGGTGTGACCACAGAGTGTGAAGGAAACACTCCAACAGAGCAGTGTAAGATAGACATGCTTGCTCCAGCCTTTAGATTTACATCATAGAACCTAGTACCTACTTCTCTAGACTAGGCTCCATCCTCCTTACCTGACCAGCTTTCCCAGATGACAAAAGACCTACTTCAAGTATCTCTCAACTGGCAAAGATGGTGGAAAGAGGGGGAAGCATTTTTAGTATGCTGGGTTCTAGAAAGTTCCAGATCTGGATTCTAGAAAGTTCCAGATCTTGTAGACTGTGATTTTGCAAGACTGGAGAAGGAGCTGTAACAGAGCATCATGCTTCTTAGAGATCAAAAAGACAGGCAGTGTGTCTAGGTAAGAGGAATCCATCCTTTACTTCTAACGAGTGGTAGTCTCAGTCGCCCAAATAAATGAACACAAAGCTCTGACCTATTAAGTAGCACTAATGAAGGCTCTTCCTTGTTAAAAAGGAAGTGAAAATTATTTCTCCTCCTCCTCCTCCTCTGAATTCTAAAGAGAAAAAAGACTCACCCCCATTCCCCATGAGAAGTTACCATGGGAGGAGGAGTCAAATATTTCCAGACTCTGGAAATGGCTACTTCTAAGAGAAGTGGTGCACCCTCTTTGGAATATCTTTAGACACCTCTATCCTGATGAGCTCAGTGTGGCCAGAGGGAGATGGGAAGGAGTGTCTATAGGCAGGCATTTGAGAGTCACACATGTTCTCTCCTCTGCCACTTCTCTGTGCTCTCTGGGTCTCTGAACTGGCATTGGCATGGTCACCCAAAGAGCAAGCAAAGAATGTGTGTTGTTTTTTAAGCTATAGACTTTCAGGAACTACTTGTCACTGTAGCCTAACAAAGCCCATCCCAACTGACACAGGTACCTAGAGTGAATGTCTTCAAAGAATCTTGAGAAACACATTTGTGACTCAGCTTTTCAAATCCACCCTCCCAGAAAGCGGGGCCAGATGGCAGTGAAGGAAGAATTCCTTTCATTCCCCACCTTTGTCCTCGCTCCATGAGATCTTGGACAGAAAGAAGGGAGTGATAAATATCTACCGGTGCTCCGATAGTTTATGATTTTTCTGGGACTGAATAACCTAAACCACTCACTAGAGACTGTGTCTGTAACTTAAGGCAGTTGACTGCCGGGAAGTGACCAGAACAGACAGGACCCTACCAAAACGACAGCAGGACACAGATATTCTTGAGCTTAGCAAAGCAAAATGAAACAATAAAACCCCAAGTTTGCCCTCAGAGAGCAGAATTAAAGGAGTGGCAAACAATTAAAAAAAAGTCTTAAATATATTTCTATTTTGTTCCCTTTTAACACACTAACTCTATGAATAAAGACAATTGGTATTAAAGTTAGAAATTGGTTTCAGTGCTAAAGCTAATTTTTGAATAGCAATGAATGGGTAGCATTGCAACCTTACTTTTGTAGGAGAAAACTAGGCAAATAATGTAAGTAAACGAGGTTAAATTTTCGGCATTGACGAGTTGATTTGACTTTGGTTTGCTTTCCTGGTTGAATCAAGTGGAATGTCACTGAAGTGAAAAGATGGTGGTGGGCAGGGTGGCTCAGCTTTAGGTCCAGGCTGACGCCCTTTCCTAACCTTGCCTTTTACTGAGATGTCTTGTGATCTCTGGCAAGTCACCTAAATATATACCACTTTTCTCATCTGTAAACTAAAGGGAATAACCCTGAGTCAGAATTTATGCAAGGAGTCTCAAACCCATGCCTGTAAAATCCTTGAAATGCCAAAAGAATAATAGGACTGCCCATTTTGGGCAACGTATACTTTGGTTTCTCCATAGGAGCAATCATACTCCAGAGACAATCACACAACTTATTAAGCTAATATTATGACTCCGTAAATCTTTCAATGCTGAAAAATGGGGGCCAGTGAGGTGGCTAGGTGTGCAAAAATCCTTGCTGCCTGTGATGTGTTTGAGCTCCAGCAACCACTCGGCAGAAGCAAAGAGCTGACTGCTACTTGTTGTCCTTTGACCTCTACACACCCGCCGCGGCCTATGCCCCTCCCCCTATGGCGGCATCAGCTCTTACTAATGACTTTTTCAGATATTTAGTCAGTTCAAAATAAATAGTTCTGTGTGTAACAACACTGGAATGTATGCAAGAAACTTACGTATCCATCGCTTTCGTTGAAGCATAGAACTGTGGGTAGGAAGAAACCGGAAGTAACGCCTACCGAAGTTCCTCTTTCCTTTTTTTTCCACATTTGTGGGATCAAGTCTCAGGAGAGTCCACAGGGCCTTTCTGTCCTCATGTAGCTAATCTGGTCAGTCTTCTAGTCAGGCCTCTAAGATGGGCAGAGTGTTTCATCCATTTTCTTTTCTAAAAATTAATCTAGTTCCAAATATTCTGAAGATTTGGGCAAAAGTCTCCATTTGGGATTAAGAGGCAGGCAGAAAGAAGAAGGGCTTGCGTGTAGGATTCTGCATACTCTCCAGGGGAGGTGCAGGGTTTTGCACTCTTAATTCTGACCGCTTTCTATGCACTTAGGCAATTAATTCTCTGTCATATTAGACTTGCCAGCTGAACTGTGAATAGCATACCCTGTGGTTTAGGCTTATATCAAATATCTCAAGTCTCCTAGAGTTAGATGGGAAAAATAAATGCCAGGCTTTGTCTAGGTAGGACTTAGAAGCCATGAAATCCTTAGGCTTCTGAGGGATGTTCAGTCTACCCAGAGACCTTTGGAGTGTTGCCACTTGACTAGAAAATCATTGGTGTGCAGCTGGAGGCCAGTTGGGTGGCCTGAGGGAGTGTCTAAAGTTTCTTCTCCTCGTCCCTTTGAGTCTGTACTGACAAGCAAAGGCAGGATAGTGGAGAGAAACCCACTACACAACAGCCAAGACATTTCCGTTTCTCAATAAAGACAGGACGGTGCAGCCTAAAGATGGAAACTTGACTGACAGGAAGAAAGAGGCAGTTTGAGGCATTTGGGTCACCTGGGCAGTGACAATGACTGGGACGTATTCCACAAAGTGGGGAAATGGATTACCAGACATCAGATGCTATGCTTGATGGAAACACACAGCAACTGGAAGATATGGGGGCCGTGTGGGAAAGCAGGGGACAGAAATTTGTAAATGTAATACGTTCACCATCTATTGTTATTTCTGCTGAAGGGTTACAGTCCTAGTAATTTAGGTGGCAGGAGAGACCCACAGAATCCCAACTTTGCCATGTTTGCCCAACCCAGGAGGCAGTCTGGAAGCCTCTGAAGACGCTGATGCGGATGAAGTGTTGATGGCAGTGACGGGGATATCACGAGCTCCTTTTTGTTCAGCAGAATTTCCACTTAACCTATGATTCCATTTTCAAGATCTGCCAGCTTCTTATCTGATGTGAGCCGACCTTCAATGAGTCTTGGGGGAGCAGAGGGAGGCCCACATTCTGGGCAGCCCTCCCATTCCCAGGCAGCCTCACTCCGTGCTGGCCTCCCATTCATTCCTTTTTGGTTCTTTGCCCCTCAAATGGTCCCCCAAGGAGGCATGCTGGGTTGGAAGGTAATTCCTGCAAGTAGAAAACTAATGTGAGGAAGAAAGCCAGAGACCATGACACACACAATGGTGACCCACTCAGTATCAGTCCGTCATTTGGCCGTAGACCACAATGATACAGTGAGGATAGCCTTCCATTGACGTTCTCCGGCTCTAAACGCTCGGGATGTTTTCAAATCACTCACCCTTTGTTTGCTTTTTGTATATGACAGTAGAGATCGAATCATTCTCTGACAGCTACAAATGTGCTACCCTTACCGTTGTGTCTAAAAGTATGTCTACACACGTAGAGATAATAATGTGAAGACTAAAAGATACTTCCTTTGGAAACATTATCCTTTGTCACTCTTTTCCTTGGTGGTGCAGTGGTGTGTCCTCTACCACTCTGCTCAGTAAATGACCAACTAGTCAAAAGTTACTTTCAAATAAGATATGATTGCATTTTTATACCACGTAAGGATTTTCACGACTCTCCCACACACATTTAGAAACCTAAATCTGGCTCTCCAACTTTGGATATTTATGAACACTTTTCAAAAATATTCATTTTCTATGGAAAGCTACTGAAGCAAACACATTCTCAGGGGCTCCATAACCCATTAAAATGCGCTACTGGACTGTCTGTCAGAGAGCAAACATTCATGGCAGTGGCCTGGAGGCAGAGTAAGAGCTTCCTTTAAATTAAACGCGTTTCTTACCGCTTGCAGGGAAAAAGAAAACAGAAAATCGAAATCAAATGGGCATTGTATATTTTATCAAGGAGTTTTAAATATGAAAATAACTCTAGCAAAATATCTTTGATATACTGTGTGTTTAACATACTACAGCAATCTTCAAAGGGTCTGGTGACTTCTACATCCATCGGCCGAGGAGCAGGAACCTAGCATATTAGACACTTTACGGACTGAATCATGAGATATATAGTTCGAGTGCTTGTTTTAGCTGAATTTGTGCCTCATGGGGTATTCCTTCTCATACAGGCTGGCTGCGTGAACTCTGATCAATGAAGGGACACGATTAAAGCTGATTATTGACAAGGAAAGCACACAGATGGCCTTTTGAGATGACAGATACCTGCTAGTGAGGGCAGGTCCAAGTCAGCTATTAAAGAAGCAGGCCCTAGATAGCTACGTAGACAACATCCCAATAGCAAACACCCCAAAAAGGAACAACAAATGGTAGATTACGGTCATGAGATGCCCATCGTGAGTTGCCCAAGGCAGAGGGAACGATGTTACAGTTCTGAGCTCTTTCAATAGGTGCTGCAAACCCAGGAGGGGGGCATGCCGGAAGAAGACAGGAGATCTGGAATATTTATGTGTTCGATAAGACTGTGGTGTTTAAAGCAGGAGGTGAGGGTAAACAGGGACGGAGGGGCACACGGGGAGGTCTGGGTCATAACAGCACTTGAGAGGAGGCAGTGAAGTCATTGGTGCAGGTGTGAATTTAACTTCACCGCCCCGTTCTGGTGGGTCAAGGAATATTTTCTTTTTACATGGCTGGATTAAATTACTTCCCCTAGGTCATTCAATTAATCACTGGGAGAGCAAGGAACAGAGTCCTTCTCAAGACCCTTATTTCACATCTGGAGCAGGCGAACCAGGCTTCTACTCTCTGAAACACTCTGTTGATTCGAGATGTATATATATATATATATATATATATATATATATACATCTCACAAATCAATGAAGTTTTGAACCATTCTGTACAGAATTTGCAAAATCCTTTCTCTTCTGTGTGACTCAGAACACAGATAGCCTAACTAGGTAGAACGACTATAAATTGCCTTCTGGTTTATCTTTAATTCAAGAATTTGAAGTCTCTGTCAAAATTGCTTTGAACCCTTCCCCTCCTCCCTGAAATTTCAACCTATTATTCTTGGGAGCTAGGGGGGAAAATGAGTTACAGGTCCGAGAGGGCCATATGTGCACAGTGTAGCTGCAGCATGAGTGATTGTGTGATATATTGCTCTTTTCACTAACAGCCACAAAGCAGGTAGAGGCATGGCAGACTAATTTGGTTTATATGTCCAGCTGTAAGGCTAGACACTGCATCATTCTTCTCAGAAACCAGTGACTTTAGGCATGTGGAACTCGTAGTCATGACAACAATGAACCAGCTTTGAGTCTGAGTCTCAGCTCAGAAACTGCCTTGTCTCCATTACTTCCTGCTCACGGCCTGACTTTTCTTACTCTCTGGGGCTGGGGGCTGGGGATTTGTGAAAGATCTATTGAACGGAGTCCCAGTATAGGTTTAATGCTTAAAATGTCTGGGCTGAAAGTTTTGCTTGCACAGATGGCCAAAGGCTGAAAGAAGGCGAGATCAATCATTGTTATTGCTAATGATACAGTTAGAAGGGCATACCCTAAGGTGAGCTGATTTGGAAAATAGGAAGAGGCGATGTAAAAAGTGGCTTGGAAGAACTTCTATGAATAACATAAAAGTAGATGCAGCAGATCTTTTTTTTAAAATCACCATAGGGAATTATAGCATGATTCTGAAAAGATGTACCCCAAACATGCCTCAAACAATAGCAAAACATGTTAAGACAGGAAACTGAGCATGTGTCGGTATGCATGGTGAAATAATGAGCAGATGCTCATGGGAAAATCTACCTTGAATTTCATTTTGTGTCCCTTGTGTTGCAGGGAGCCATGTGACTACCTTGAGAGAGGGCATAGCTCAGCGGTAAGAGTGTAAAACCCCGTGGTTCAATGCTTTTAAATGCCAGATGTGATCTGTGGAGAGCGTTGCCCAAGTCTTTTGATACTCAACCACAAGGAGAAATTATACAATTCTCACTATAAACTTGTTGAGCTTACACAATGGGGAGAAAAATCTTAGCCCCGTGGCTGGGACCATGCAAATATTCTGTAAGAGGGAGCCACCAATCACTATCCATCCTACTGATGGAGTTGCCAACAGGATTTGGCATTAATTGAAATCTATTTTTCACATGATTTTGATGCCCGAATGCTTCATTGTTCCAGCGGCATGATCACGGATATGGGAAGATCGTCTTCTTTCTTTCTCTTGGAGAAATGTACAACCAATATTAACATCGTATTCTTCTGCGTTTACAGTTTCCCCCTCAGTAATCTGGATTAAGAGGTGGGGATTTCGAAGAGGGGTGGGTACAAATTACCAACGTAAAAGGTAATTTGGGCTTCGTGCCTTTTCACTGACCAGAGTTCCTCTACACACAGGAAGTGACGAATTCCAGCATCAGTTACATTTTCCATCCCTTACCCAACAGCACAGGTCTATCTTTTCCCAGGCCTGTTTTCTAGTAATTTAGCTTCCACAAGCTGACAAGCAGCAAAATAACACACAGACCAAATCGTAGATAGAATCAAATGCTCCTCCCTTTTCTATGCACTAAGAAATGGAATGATTACCTATCCCAGAAATCTGCTTGATCATAGACTTAGCTTTTATTTTCTTATTATGTATTTTTTAATTTTATTTTTTATTATTTTTTTACATTTAATTAACATTTTTTTCATTTATTTTACATACCACAGTTTCCCCTCCCTCTTCTCCTCTTGTTCCCTCCCCCTGACTCCCAGGGTCAAGGTCATGATGGAGGCACCCACAGAGACAGCTGACCTGAGCTCCTGGGAGCACATGGAATCTGGACCAACAGTTAGGGAGTCTGCATGGGACCGAAATAGGCCCTCTGCATGTTTGTGACAGTAGTGTAGCATAGGCTGTTTGTGGGGCCCCTAGTGGTGAGATCAGGACCCGTCCCTGGCACTTACCTGGCTCTTGGGAACCTGTTCTCCATGCTGGCTTACTTTGCCAGACTTAACTTTTAAATAACAAGAGAGGCAGCCCCGAGGCCAGTTCTGCTCATGGTCTCAGGCAGTACAGATCGCTGTGTGAAAGTATGGTGGAGCATATTTGGTTTGAGGTATCATGATCTACAAAGTGGTTATGTTTCTATGTGTATGTGTGGCAAGAATTTAGTAGTGTCGCTGATTAATTTTCTCTTTTCACTGTCCTCAGTGGAAAGCTACAATTTACAGCAAGTAGATTTGTTTTCTGAGATGATCAGTCTGTGGTGATATTTTATTTATGCTGAAATGTGATATTTTATTTGTATGTTAATAAATAAAATTTGCCTGGAGATCAGAGGTCATAGCGAGCCATAAACAGAAGACAGGCAGTGGTGGCACATGCCCTTAATCCAATCACATGGCAGGCAGAGTCTCTGTGTGTTCAAGGACACAGCCAAGGCGGTGACACAAACCTTTAATCCCAGGACCAACCATAGAGACCTGGAGGTCTGTATAGACAGGCAATGACA
Source organism: Peromyscus leucopus (assembly GCF_004664715.2). Classification (NCBI taxonomy): domain Eukaryota; kingdom Metazoa; phylum Chordata; class Mammalia; order Rodentia; family Cricetidae; genus Peromyscus; species Peromyscus leucopus. The sequence continues at coordinate 4,648,047 of NC_051078.1, forward strand.
AGGAAGTGATGTGGCTGGGCTTAGAGTCAATGAGAAGGCAGAACAGGAAGGCAATAAAGGCACAGGTTAGACAGGAAAAAGCTCTGTTGGGAAGCTACAGCGAGGTGGTAAGCTAAGGTTAGTTGGTGGCTCTTCGCTATTGCTCTGATCTCTTCAGCTATTACCCCTGTATTTGGCTCTGTGTTTCTTAAGACTACTTATAAATTGATCTACAACAGTCAGATACTCTTTTTTTTTTAGAAAGTTTATGAGGGAAACAATTTGTACATGTGCCTCATTAACATGAAAGAGTTAATATACCTTTAGGAAAAGAGACATACATAAATATTTTATAATAATATTAATTTGATGTGCATTTAAACTGATTCAATCACATTAGACACTTGAAGATATACAACATGTCTGTAATATCTAATTATACTGCAGAAAAGACACAATTGTGTAAGTTTTCTAACTATTCCACTGTTGGTAAGAATCATAATCACAGGGGGCTGGAGATATGGCTCAGTGGTTAAAAACATTATCTGTTCTTCCAGAGGATCCAGGTTCAATTTCCAGCACTCATATGGCAGTTCACAGCTGTCTGTAACTCTAGTTCCAGGGAATCTGGTACCCTCACACAGACATACATTCAGGCAAAACACAAATGCACATAAAAAAATTAAATTAAAAAAGAACCATAACCACATGCTTGTAAAGGAAAATTATAATATTATTACAAAATATTATTTTTCACACACAATGGTCTTACATTGAAAGTTGTAGGTGGACTTTTCTGTCTCACCGACCAGTTTCTAAATAACCACACTGAAACTTATTAATTATAAATGTTCAGCCAATAGCTCAATAGCTCAGACTTGTTACTAGCTAGCTCTTACATTTAAAAACTAACACACACACACACACATATATATATATATATATATATATATATATATATATATATATATATATAATCTACGCTCTGCCATGTGGCTTGGTATGTTTCTCAGCAAGTTCATCTCCTTCTCTCCGAATCTCCTTTTTCATCTTCCAGCTCCCTTTTTGTCTGCAAGTCTCACCTTACCTTATCCTGTCCAACTATTGGCCAGTCAACTTATTAAACCAATCACAGTGACATATATTCATACAGTGTAAAGAAGTATTTCACAGAAATTTTTTCACCCTCTCTTGATTAAGTTTAGATTAAAAGATCACCAAAGTTTGGAAGAACTTCTTCTTTTTCATGAGCTCTTATAATTTCATAAATATTGGCTTTTCTAAGGTCTCCAAGCTTTGAGGAAATCTTTTTTAAAGCCCAAGCTGTTTCCTCCTAAGTTTGATTGTTTAGTCTATGCAAAGATAAATCTCCTGAAGATTCAAAGTCTTTAAACATACCCAGAGGAAACAACTTGTTTCTAGAAGTTTCTTCCCGGAATAAGTCTCTCTTCAATATCGGTAAGCTTTTGCCATTGCTCGCAAATGCCTCTGATAAAGGAATTTTGAGGAAGGGAATTGAAACAATTCAAAAATAAATCTATTCCTTAATATGTAACAGAAGGCTGATTCATCAAATGTGGCTTAGTGTTTATGATTTGCCTAAGTTCTGAAGACTGCTGTTTTCCTTGGTGGGCCTGTGGGTATGTTCACATAAAAAAGCAGACTCTTCCTCCTTAGAATTCTCAGGGCATCAGTCCCAAACACTGGGAAGAAATAGCTTCCAGGGGCACACATACAGGTGTAGGCAAACTTCTACTCCACACCTAGGTTACATGTTTGTTTATTTTTTTTTTAAATCTAAGTTTTTTTCCTAATAGTTACAATAAATAATCAATTTATAATTGATAAAAATTCAAGTTCTTCAATTTGGAAGGTCATTTTCCTAAACTAAAAATATTGCATTATCTAGTTTATAATAAACTCTCTGCCAAGTTAGCCTTGGGGATTCCAAAGTTTCATTATAATTTACGAAGAGTTGGAAAGAGATTACTGAGCTGGCTATAGTGTCTATAAGCAAATGTTCGGATGTCATTTAATGTCACTCACTTTTTAATCAAATTCCTTATTCAAATATGATTATGTTCTGAACACTGTCAAATGATTTCCCAGATGTTTTCTTGCTAGTCATCTGTCAGTTTTAACAGGTAAGAGAGAAATAGAATGGGTGCCTGCCTTTTCTTTTCACTGACCTTATCCCTTACGTATTCTGATTATTCTTGAACCAGCAGCTTAAGGATAGATGCAAAAGTGATGAGAATTTGATTTAGTTTGGCTTTTATTATCAGACACCCACAAGGAACTAAAGCTTTGATCTACTTCCTTGGGAAGATAATCCCTGTGATTAGGTGGAGATGTGTGCAGTGGTAGCTACAGGGATACACAGCTTTAATCGCGAGGTGCTGAATACTACTTAATCCAGTTCAGATTCCTGGCAAAGAGATTTAAAGAAAGAACTAAATAATTATACTCTTCATGGGCTTTGTTTTCGGGAATGAGTTTTGAGTATCTCCTTGCTCTTTTACGGTTTAATGAGGATGCTTAGGAAAATAGATTTGGATTTACTTGGAATGTCGTAAAAATGATGACTTTTGTGGTTCTCAGCAGGTATTTTTAAAAGGCTTCTTCTGATGAGGAGGGAGTTTGGGTCACTTTCTATATTCAGTTTGCCTCAGAGCGAAGGCTAAATATGAAGAAATAGTGAAATAATTATTCTCAAACTGAAAATTCTCAATAAAAAATGCTCTTTAAAATTATGTTACATTTTCAAAATTTATTTGTGTAGATGTAGATGTGTGCATGTGCCACGGCATGCACATGGAGGTCAGAGGTCAACTTGCAGGTATGGTCCTTTTCTTCTACCATGTGAGTCCCAGGGATAACTCAGGATATCAGATGGAAGGACAGGTGACTGTATCCCTCTTGTCTACCCCCAAATTAAATTTTCCTGTAAACAAAGACTTCTCATTTCAAGACCCACTAAATCTGAATATAACCCATATCCATTAGAAAACATTCTTAAAGCAAACACATTTGTTTAAAAAGATATGACTCACTATCACTAAGAAAACATGAATTGGGTTAATGCATATCTAAGCCAATTTTATTAACAGATTAATTCAAATAATATGTATCATCTTTCCACTTACTGCATGATAACAAAACTGCATATCATAAAAGAAAAGAGAAAAAAAAATAAAACCACATCCTTCTTTTTTTTTCTTCTTGGCTTTTTGAGACAGGGTTTCTCTGTGTAATCCTGGCTATCCTGGAATTCACTCTGTAGACCAAACTTGCCTCAAATTCATAGAGATTTACCTGCCTCTGCCTCCCAAGTGCTGGGATTAAAGTTATGTACCACCACTGCCTGTCTTACATAGTTCTTTTGTAAAATATTATTTATTTGTTGATTGAGTGATTGGTTTTATATGGGGTTTTGTCTACATGTACATCTCCACATCAGAAGAGGGTATCCAGTCTCATAAGACTACAGTTATAGATGGTTGTGAGCCACCATGTGGGTGCTGGGAATTAAACCCAGGTCTTCTGGAAGAGCAGCCAGTGCTCTTAACCACTAAGCTATCTCCAAGCCTTACCATATCAATCAATATATGAAGTGTGAGCAAAAAGAATAAAGTTTTGTTATTTGGGCCAAATATTCATTTTTAGTTTAAAGAAGTTATAAATATTGCAATTAGAATAAGTGAAGCTTATCAGGAGTATGAATGAAAATTTTCAGTTTAATTTTAAGTCATTTTCAGTTTAATTCATAATTTAAGTAAACTGATGTGTAAAACAAGTATTCATGGCATCTGGTTTTTATGTAGAGGTAATTATTGGTTGCTGATGTATTAGCATTGCCCTTGCCATTGCCTCAGAGTCCAGGGTTTGTGCTGAGTATCCCAAGCCGAGTTGGGGTCTCCATGACCCCTTCTTTAGGGGATATGACTCTCTTTTCAGCTGTGACTGACACCCCTAACATTACAGGATCTGGTTTCACTACATTGAAAAAGCACATATTCCAAACCATGTAAAACCAACACCAGAATGTCATCTTGGTAACAAGGAATATGGCCACTTGGCAATACTTAGAAGTGCCCATGCCGTCCAGGACATTTTATCGAGATTCACTTTCCCAGAATTTACTGGAGCAGCCCCTGGAAAAAATGTGTCATAATTTAAAGGGACCTAACAATGTTTTCATAGAATTCCAGCAGACTTTGCAGCTGGACACTCATAAATGAAGAACACACTCAAGGCTGTTTCTATTGGCTCCTTCTGAGGAAGACCATGACTGCTGTTTGTGCTATACTGGTTTCATTTTTTTTTTAAGTTGAATTGGTGAAATAGTCTAGCATTAGAAAACAATGAACAAATCCTATCTGTGATCAACTCCAAATATTCCCAGCTGTGTATAGGCCATTCCTTCAGTTTGCCAGCTCGGCTCAAAGGTGGTTTACAGTGGCAAATGACCTTGGTACTTCTGTATTTATTATTTAGCAACTGGAGATGATAAAAACCTCTGTCTGAACTATTCTTCTGGTGCAAGTCCTTACCTTTCCACTTGGAAACCAGCCTTCAAAGTGCAGGTAACACTTGGATTGTGTGGCGTGGCTCTTTTGCTCCTGATCCTTGCTTTTGGCCATGAGTACAGTGTGACTGTGAAAAGTGTAGGGTAAGGTGTGGCATCAGGAGTGGCTGGCAGGTGTGGAGTCTTTGTGTGTGAACAGGAGAAACCAGGTGCCAGGTAGAGGGAAGCGAGCCTCATTCCCAGAACATGGGTGTATCCTCAACTCATAAGAACCATAACTCCGTTGATTGGGGAAGTGCCAGCCTGTGCCATACCCTTCTGGAATGGTCACTTACAGAGGCTATTCCAGTATTTTTTCTCTTTGTAGACTAGATACTGCAGATGATTGATTGTACCCAGATTTCTAGGTCATCACTATCATAATCTGGATCAGTGTCACCCAGAGTCAGATCATAGAACTGTTTGCGACTGACTCATGATGAGGGGAGGAGTTGGGACCAGAATGTCAATCAACCAGGTTGCTAAACACATTGCCAGTGTCCATACTGTCTTCATGTTGCAGGATGTTCTTGGCTGTTTCCTGAAGTGCTAGATAACAAACTAGTCAATGAGGGGCTACTCTGAGTAGTGGTTAGTTAACTCCTCTAGACTTTGGACTAGTGTTAAATAAATGGAAACACAGAAGTAATTCATGTGAAAAATGAATGTTTTCTGATAAAATTGGAAAGCAGCCCAGGGGGTAGGGTCAGGGAACTCAGGTCTTGGTTTAGACTGTGCCACCAACCAACTACGTGCCCTAGTGTCCTAAAGCAAATCAGATAATTTGAGTTTTCTCAGTTGCAAAATGAGCTGGAATTATTCATGCTTAACTATTTAATGAAATCTAGCTCATTAAAGGAAGTAGGCTCATGGCAAATCACACTCTCAGATCTAGACCCAGGTTGATAGCACATTAACACTGGCTACTGAGGGAAGAGATGCTTGCTGAAGTGGTCACTTTGAAGTTTAAGGTGCTAGAAAAGTGCCTCCTTTTGCTATAATTTGTCTTTCTTGCATAGCAAAGTATTCTGGTGTTTAATCCGTAGATGAAGAAATATATTTCAGCCCCAAACTATAATTTGTTTTTCCTAATAACTTTTATGAGGAACCATGGCAAACTACCCAGGCCCCTCTTTCTGCCACAAGAACTGGTAATATTATTATTACTATTAAATTTTCATTTATGTTCACGTGTCTCTATCTGTATGGGTGAATGCCCCCTGAACACCGGGGGTCATAGAGGCCAGAAAAAGGTGGCCCATTGCTTGCAGCTGGAGTTACAGGTGGTTGTGAGCTGCCCCTTGTGAGGTCTGGGACTCACACTGGGGTCCTCTGGGAGAACAGCAGGTACTTTAAACCTCCGAGCCATCTCTGCAGGCCCAGAATTAGGGCACTCTTTAATCTGTAAGAGCAGTACAACATTTTTACCACTTCAAACTTCACTCAGTACTTATTTTTAGTGGTCACTATAACAATAGAAATAGTTACTGTGGCTTTTTCCAACAGGTTTCCATGAGATCAGTACGGTCAAATCATCGAGGTGAGAAAGTTAAGGGATGGTGCATTTTCCTAGCAAGAGAACGGGGCTCCCCAGGGAACGTTTTGGGAAAAGTAGAGAACAGCACAAGGGAATGTGTTCATTTTCATGAAGCAGATGTCATTCGATAAGCTGGTCAATTAATGTCATTCCAGTCTGAGGAGGTAGGAGACTGCCGGTGTGGACGTGTGTGTGTGTGTGTGTGTGTGTGTGTATGTGTGTGTATGTGTGTGTGTCTGTGTGTGTATGTGTGTGTGTCTGTGTGTGTCTGTGTGTGTGTGTGTGTGTATGTATGTGTGTGTGTGTATCTGTGTGTGTGTATGTGTGTGTGTGTATGTGTCTGTGTGTGTGTATGTGTCTGTGTGTGTGTGTGTATGTGTGTGTTTATGTGTCTCTGTGTGTGTGTGTGTGTGTGTGTGTTGGCAAACCAGCCATCGTCCTTTTTCCCTTGGCTCCTTTTGGCGACTGTCACTTTCTATAGGGTTATTGGCACTTTTCAATGTTCCATGTACCGTATACCCGTGTTTAATATATTCCCAACGGCTCCCGCCCCTCCAGCTCTTCATGTGTAATGTCCTCTGAGACACACCGTAACCACAGCCTATATTTCTTTCTCTGTACACCGCGCCCCTGGCCCTTCCTTCTTATCTTGCCATTTGGAGCTCTTGGCCTACATTGCCCAATTCCTCTTTTACAATTCAAAGCTGAGGTTAACAAGCTGTTGTAGGTTTTGTTCTCTGAGTGCTTCAGGAGCATGAGTACCCGAGCAAATATTTGCTGAATGGAATGATCCAAATATAATAATCTCCCGGGAGCTAGGGCAGTGGCTTTCTCTCTTTAACTCTTCTCTAGGTGGTGATCACTATCTAGTTCAGACTCACACAGAACTTGCTTTGAACTTTTGCCTTTTCCCACAAGTTTCCTGTTAAAGCTTGAGTCTGCTGCCCCATGGATGGAAGTTCAAACCCTGATTCCCGCCTCAAAGCTTATTTTCTGCGGGTTGTTGAGTTTCACACGCACCCAGCTTTTCCCTGTCAGCTGAGGATGACGGTGTCTACATCATTAAGTTATTATGAAGATGACATAGCGCAACATACGTGCAAACTGCTTTTCGTCATAGAACTGATCACCAAAGCATGTGCTACTAAACGTTTAGTCATAATAACGACAAGGTCGTGTACAATCCTTACGTGCTGGGCACTTCTAAGTTCTTTACACATAGTATTCTGTTTGTTCCTTTCAACATTGGAGTACATTGGGCAAGCACTGTTGTGTCAGCCTGGCAGCGGGGAGAAACCGAGGCACAGGAGAGCTGAACTCTTTCCAAGGACATGGACTCGGCATTGTGTAACAGTCAGATTAAAACTATGACAGCTGGCCTTTCTGCCTGTCACCGGCTCCCTCTGTAACCTCCCTGGACTGTGTATTGTTCTCGCCTCCTGGCTGTTAGGAAGGGCTTGGTGCAGTGAAAGACTCATAAACCAGAATTGTTTCCATGATTGCAGCTGCTGATCTGTTCTCCCTAAGCCTTAGTTCAGCATTCTTATCAGCATTAACAAATGAACATTAGCAAGGAAGTCCCCTTTCTGAGCCCCTACCCCTTGGGGAGTGGCCCCCTTCCCAACCTACTACAAAAGGGCTGTTGGGCACATGGCTACTAGTACTAACCACACTGAAGGGCTTCCAGAATTTCCCATATTTCCAAGCCTAGTAATTTCCCAGAGCTAAAACCATGAACTATATGGAATGGGGGAAGGGGGAGCATGGGCTTATTTTTTTTCACAATATATAAGCTGAAATAATTATGAAGGCATAAGTCTGTGAGGAACCATCTTTCTTGCTAGATATAGAGGATGCCTGGCCCTCAATCCAACACAAAGCAAGCCAAGATGGTTTCCCTGGGGGTTGGGCATGGGGAGGGTAGAGAAAAAGAAAGATAGGATAAGTTGGGAATTGCCTTTGGGACTGTTTCTTTGACACCTAAAGTCAGCTATATCTGAAGGCAAAATATTGCTACACTTTTAAGTTTTATAATCCAATAAAAAAATACCCCTCAAACTAGTTTGGATTGGTTTTCTTTCACTAAAACTAAAGTTCTCATTCATACAGACTTAGAGAAATGATCTGCCTTCTAGCTATTAACGTTCTCTAGCTGAATATTTTGTGGTGTTTCATAAAGTATGTGTTACAATAAAGCAGAGCAATATTTTTAATACATTTAATTGTTCCGCTGGTAATCCGGAATACAGATAAGTAGATCTGGGCTCAAAGTGTCTATTTCAAGTGATTTAGGGGCTCCTGGTGCCTGATGACTTTGTTCATGGTCTGAACTATGTACAGCCAGCCTTTCCTTGGTGTAGAGATGATTGCTAACTCAGCCAACGGTTTCTCCCGCACTTGGTTTGGAAAACCAGCTCTCACGTGAGGCCTGACCATCACACGTCCCAGAATGACTTGATGGAAATGGGGACAGACCTGTTACCGAAATCAGCTAGAGGAAATGAAAGACAGGATGATTGCGGGATCTGTAGGACGTATGCAGAGTTGCCAACCCTGATCCTGTGCGATGACAGAAGGTCAAGATTCCAAGAGGCTCTAGGAAGGGAGAGTCTGAACGACTCCAAATCTATTCATATTCTCCAAACCACACAGAGTGATCCCTCTAAAAATCACCCACCAGTTGAATACTCTAAAGAAAGCAAGCTCCCTTCAAACCTCTCCGTACCAGCTGTCTGCTGAATGCTCTACCCATTGTCTCATAATTCTTATCAGCAGAGCTGTGACACCACTCCCAGCTTACAGACAGGGAAATTGAGATTTAGAGCATTTACGCTAATAGAGCATTTATTCAAAGCCTCACACCTAGTAAGCCAGGAGCGTCATCGGGCTCCGACTGCACTTTTTAAATCACTTTGTTGTGTTGTTCCTCCCAGACCTAATTAGTCATAATGATTTTTTAAAAAAAAAAAGACAGAGATATTGTCTACTCAACAAAAGACGGAGTAGAGAGTTGAAATGAGATACTGGGCTATTATGGGGTTGACAGCCTGAGATTGTATGTGTCTCACTGGCACATAGTCAAAGCGAACATGTGAAGGGAGCTGATACTGGGGGAAATAAGGCTCCATGCATTCCTTTCCCCAAAGTGGCAGATCCCTTCCATTTACTACTCTTCACCTCGCTTCATGTAAATGCTGTGTAGAACATGAACTCACACTTTCGCAGCTCAAACCTGTTTGGCTGCTAACATCCTGCTCCGGGATCTGCCAGCCGGAAAGCAAGAGACGGTGCCAGCAGCAGCAGTGGCAGCAGGGCAGCGGCGTGAGCTGCAGCAGGGCGTTGGTGTGAGCTGCAGCCCTTCAGATGTGGCTGCAGAAATGTGGCAGTCCGTTTGGCATTTCCTGCTGAGCCTGTCTGAGACCTTCTCGGCTTATTTAAACGTGACTGACTCGTGTCTCCCCAACATCTTGAACCGTGCTTTGGGGGGGGGGTCACTTTATACAGACTTCCAGCTCTGTAGGGAGTCCATTGCCGCTACACAGCTGTGCTTATGTGAAAACAGTGACATTTTATTTTATTTAGTGAAAAATACGTTGTCTATTATTAGCTTAAAAAAGTGTGTTTTCCAAACCGTGTAAAAGATGAAGGAAGGGTCTGGGGTGCAATCTTCATAGGTTTCTTGTTTATTTTTATCTTATGTGCACATTTGTCTGTGTGAGGGTGTCAGATCCCCCTGGAACTAGAGGTATAGACAGTTGTAAACGGCCATGTAGGTGCTAGGAATTGAACTTGGGTGCTCTTAACCACTGAGCCATCTCTCCAGTCCCAACTTCATCATTTTCTTGAGGTGATAGAGACAGGCTAGTAATATTCACTGATGAAATAAAGTTCCACAAGCCCTCCACGTGTGTGTATGTGTGTGTATGTGTGTGTATGTGTGTATATGTGTGTGTGTGTGTGTGTGTGTGTGTGTGTGTGTGTGTGTGTGTGTGTGTTGGGAGGGTCTGTATATGAGCGAACAGAAACTCCATTTAGCAAAATGCACTTTGTATTAGCTGCTCACATTTGTTCATAGCATGAGCAGAAATTGATGCAGCATCATTTGCTCACACCTCTAAGTTATATAAGTTTTGGGGAAAACTAACATGTGACTGCACATGAGGCTCCTTTTTATGATGTCAATTGAAGATTCAATTCAACATGACCAAAGCTTTGATTTTTTTTTCTCAATTATTTCTTTAAAAATTAAACTTATGGGGGCTGGAGAGATGGCTCAGCAGTTAAGAGCACTGACTGCTCTTCCAGAGGTCCTGAGTTCAACGCCCAGCAACCACATGGTGGCTCACAACCATCTGTAATGAGATCTGGCGCCCTCTTTTGGCCTGCAGGAACACATGCAGGCGGAACACCGTATACATAATAAACAAATAAATCTTTTTTTAAAAAAGTTAAACTTATACATCTGTTCCTCAAATTTTTCTAATACATGGAATTAGGAGGGGGAAAATTTGATTTTTTTTTATTTAGCAATTATATCTACAAACTGAGACAGTATATGTCATGGTTTTTAATCACTAATGTTTCCTTGGAGGTTTCTATAGATTGGGTGTACAGTGTATTTTCTCTCTCGCTAACATTCAGTACGTTTTATGTTTGCAATGTTTCCTGCAGTCTCTCTTTACTAGACCAGAACTGCCATAATGGGCTAAAGCACCTGTAATCACCTAAGCTCTCAAACAAAGTTCTCAATGAGTAGCCGTCACGCGAATGGATGGGGATCATGCCAAGTGTTTTATAGGCGTACCTTATAGCAGCCTACAGAAGCATGCTACCCTCCCCTTTCTGCTTTCCAGATAAAGAAATTGCTTGTTGAGAAACCAGATCGATTTCTCTAGGCCATAGAGCAGATCAACTAGAAAACATGGGTTCAATTACCGAATTCTGCCTCCAAACTCCATGCTTTTAATCTCCGACCGGTATTTTCTTCCTGAAAAACTCACATGATTAAAATATGTGGGCACAAATGTGGGAGAGGGTTGGGGTGATCCCAGAATTTAGGTTGTGTCTGTCTTTAGATGGGAGTTTGGCATATGTCACTCTCTTTGCCTTCTGGCCTGATGGTTGGAATGCTGGAAAAGAGGCTGGCACTTTGGTGTTTCCTTCTATAACCCCTGATATACAGGGAGACACCTGTGTGGTACAAAGAACCCAGGAGCAGCATGGAGAAATCATTCATGGCTCTGGCTCTCAGCATCTTCCTCTCCTCAGATGTGGTTTGTGCTTTGAAAACATCCAGGTTTGAACCGGGTTTATTTATGGTTTGGGCCTGGGTTAAAAAACAAAGGAGCAGGGTTGAAGAACTTTTCAATTTTAAAATGAGGACATGTATACATATGTATCTTGCTCCCTGTATCCGTACATGTTGATATACTTAGAGATGTTACTTTAATTATGGGGGTCTGCACGTACAAGTGAAGGCCAAGAGAGGATTTAGGATCTCCTGAGCTCGAGTTGTAGGTGGTTTGAGCCACCTGGCATTGGTGCTTGGAACTGAACTTGTGTCCTCCACAAGAGCTATACCTATTCTTAATTGCTACTAGTCATATACTTAGAACTACATGCAATAATAATTTTGCAATCATCCACAAATTAAATCTTCCATAAAGAAAACAAGCTCTCTCAAATCCTCCCCCTGTGCCAGGCACTCTTCTGAACACAAGCGGAACATAACTAAACCTACAGGTGTCTACAGCACTGAGAAAGAGTAAACTCTCAAAGGCAACTAAAGGCCGAGTGTGCCTTATTTGAGATGCTCGGGACCAGAATAGCTTCAGGTTTGGCGTTTCTCAAGTTCTGAAGTGTTCTCCTATAGGTGGTGAGTTTGTTGTCTTAGGGTAGGAACTAGGGTCTAAACGTGAAATTAATTTATGTTGTGGACACATCTTATATGCACAACCCAAAGCTAAGTGCGTACTCTATTTTTAGCATAGGGCATGTTTCACCCCGTCTATTGAGGGTACATGCAAGTTTTCACTTGTGGCGTCATATTGGGATTCAAGATGTTTTAATTTGTTTTCACATTCAGGATGCTTGAATTATACTAACACTCGGGTGTTTTTTTTTTTGTTGTTGTTGTTTTGTTTTGTTTTTGTTTGTTTGTTTGTTTTTAACAACAGCCTATTCTTCCAGAGGAGGAGAAATGTTCACTAGAACAGTGGCTACAGGAATAGGTTCAACTTCCTGAAGTCTGGGGTTCCAACCTTGCTACACGTCTCTTTCAGTGGTTGTGTTTGGATAGTAACACTCTCCCCTTGGTTGCCCTCCATCAGTTTTTGTTTTCTCCCATTCATTTCAAAAGTATATATGTTTAGATGTATATCTGTTTTGCCTGCATGTGTGTCTATGCCTGGTGCCTACAGAGGTCAGAAGAGGGCATCAGACCCCACAAGACTGGAGTTACAGACAGTGTGAGCTGCCATGTGGGTGCTGGGAATTGACCTGGGTCTGCTGGAAGAACAGCCAGTCTTAACCACTGGGACATCTCTCCAGTTCCTTGCTCATTCTTCTAAGTGTCTTGTAGGGTGAGTCTGAGAGTTGATTCAAATACATTATGACACATTTTATGGGCTAAGATTAATCCAATGATCTGGGGTCACCAATTTGAGGAAGATTGCAAAATTATTATTGCATGTAGTTCTAAGTATATGACTAGTAGCATAAAGTGTATTGGCTTGTGCCCAATACACTCAATGGCTTCGTTATTGCCAGGCAGGAGGCTCTTCCGATTCAGAAAAAAAACCTTGCTTAGGGTTCTGTGTTGAAAAATGAACAAAGATCACCAATGATGCCTAATACTTTGACCCTCTCCTGGAGGCCAAAAGTTAGCTTTAATGTGATCTATGATATTCTAGTTTGTTTAAGCCAAATAAATAGGTCTTTGTCTGTCTGCTGGTTTGTTCATTGAGAAGAATGATCCAGAAAGAACAGTGATCTCGGTGGCAAATGAGCAAACTGAACACAAGAAGTCTCTCTTCTCCTTCAAGTGGTATCTTTAGTGACTCTGACGCTCTATGGCAGCATCGTCTGGTGCTGGGATTGTCTACACTGTTGCTGCTTGCACGGGCGAGCTTCTCAAGAATACTCACATTTGGACTAATCCTAACCAACTCAAAGCAGAATCTCCCAGAGGAAGGCTAGCACACTGGTACTCTGGAAAGGCTCCCCGTGAGCGGGTCTGATCCACATCTGGAGCTGAAAACCTCATTAGGGTCTAATGGCTTTAGAGTCTGACTAGCCCATGTCTGAACTCTACTCATACAACTTTCTGTGCCAAGCGACACTGGGTAAGTTCTTCAAGCTTCCTGAAGTCACACGCTCACCTTGTAAACGGAGGCAGCGTGTCTTCATCACAGAACCACTTCAGAGGTAAAGTGAGCCCACCTGTGACACATCTGTATGATGCCTGGCATCAACCCGGGGTCTAGTAAATGAGGGTTGTTGTCACTATCTTCTCAGTGTTAAGCTCGAGACGATGATCATTTCGCTGTGTAAACACTGCATGGCGGCAGAGATGGGCAGACACTCACCAGAGGCCACTCCACCATCTGCTCTTTGTTAGACAGAGCTTGTCCCAGGAATATCCTCCCTGCATATCCAACGTGCGTGCGTGCGTGCGTGCGTGCGTGCGTGCGTTGGAACTGTGGTTCGAAGTCACTGCCACAATCCTGGTAGGTTCCTACCAGCAGATAAAGAGCTCTCAGTGTCCAGACTCCTTGTCTGGCATTAAGGTTGGCTTTATTCTTTTCAATTCTGAATCTGCCATTGCATTAGTTCCCCCTTTAAATTGCCAAAGAAGCAACATTCATGTTCATTCATGCTATTCTTTTTTTTTTTTTTTTTTTTTTTTGGTTTTCCGAGACAGGGTTTCTCTGTGTAGCTTTGCACCTTTCCTGGAACTCACTTGGTAGCCCAGGCTGGCCTCGAACTCACAGAGATCCGCCTGGCTCTGCCTCCCGAGTGCTGGGATTAAAGGCGTGCGCCACCACCGCCACCACCGCCCGGCCCCGTCATGTTATTCTATTGTGGAATTCTCTTCAGAGATCAAAAATACTCCCTCTTCCCCCCAGTTTTCAAAGTAGGTAAGAAGCTATATTCCACATTTGACATTTAGGTTACAACCAGGTTCTTAACTCTGTTGCCACAGATTTATTTATGTTTAAAAGCCTTTTCACTAGCTATGGGATTGCAGGAGATTAAAAACAACAAACAAACAAACAACCCCCCCCAAAAAAAACAGAAAACTCATAAAAAACCTTGCAACAGAGTTCACTTTGAATTACCTCTTACACACAGTAAATGCTCACATGACCGGCAAATGAAGAAATCATGCTGTCTTTTTCAACAGAAACAAAGTAACTTACCCAACAACCATTGCACGCTTGAACATTCTACAATAAAGGTTCATGGCTATTTTCCTTATTCTTGGAGGGTGTTCATACTCTGACTTTGATAGATGATAGCAGCAGTCTCGGGGGCTGTGGATTTGGGGAATCATGTATGTATGGCTTGTGCCCAGTGCACTCAATGGCTTCGTTATTGTTCACTTCTGAAATCACTCTTTAGTGTTCTGTTTTCCTAGGTGACCTGCTTGGTCCACTCCACATGCCGGGCTTGGTGTTTTGTGGCTGTGCCAAAAGACCCAAGACGGTGATGCCAAGGGTGAAGATTTCTGGCCCGCAGTCTCCAAGGATCAATTGATGGTGTGCTGGTTTCAGTGCTTTGGGAAAGGGGAACTATCATGATGGCTGTAATGTGAGAGAGCCAAACAGCTCTTAACAGGGCAGGCAGAAGGCAGAAAGGGAAAAAAAGGGGGGGGGGCAGGCACAAAACAATGCCTTCCCTAGGACACACTTCCTACAGCTGAGTCCCCCACATAAAAGAGTGCCAGTGGCTTATAGCCAAGTCCTCACATATGAGCCTGCTGGGGATGTTCCATTTTCCGACCATGATGATTATGTTGTTTCTCTCTCTCTCTCTCTCTCTCTCTCTCTCTCTCTCTCTCTCTCTCTCTCTCTCTCTCTCTCTCCATATTTAGTCTCTGCACCTGCCATTGTACCCCAGGCCATGAATCCCCCTAACTCTTGGTCCTGCTTATTCTCAAATCATGACATCTCTAATGAAGTCCATACTGCGTAGGTCACATGCAAAGGGTTCATTCACTTCACTGAATCTGGAGGCGTGTTGTTCTGAGTTTGAGCCTTTACTCTGTGGCCTTTAATGATGTTAATGTGAGCACGATCTTCTCTGGGCTTGTTTTTTCCCCCTATAAAACAGGGGTTAAAAGTAGCCTTATCAATAGACATAAACTTTGCACACCATGCAGTAAAGCGTCTTGCCTCTCTGTGAGAGCTTAGTCAGCACTGGCCTTCCAATCCTAGACCTCTACAATTCCATCTCTTGGTGTGACGCTCATTGGTCCCTCACACACTCATTTTTCTGCATCTCCTCTCACTATGCACACGGCTTCTGTTTGTTCTCTTGTTTCTGTGGTTTGGCTTTATTAATCTAGATCTCCATATAGTTCTCTTCATCGTGAGTGTCTTCTTCGTTAGTTTCTAACTAGCTTTTTTTTTTTTTCTTTAACTTTCTCTGGAGCATCCCAGTCAAAATTCATCTTCAACTACGTACTCGTAGGCCTTTTCTTAGCTTCGAGTGACTTTCCATCCTTCCTGGTGCAGCTATCACTGCAAGGTTCAGATCTACCTCCCCCACCTTTTTGTGAGCCCCTAATGGCAGAGCCCTGACCTCCCTCACCTTGGTCTGTAGCTACTCATCCCTCCCCCCACGGCTTCCTGTGTGTCAACAAGGACTCCTTAAGATTCTAAAAAAACATTAGCCAATGTATTCCTTAGCAAAATCACTGTAGTGTTGAAACTACAAAACAAAGACATGTGTGCAATGATACTATCATTATTGATGTCCCTACTAGGAAAATTAGCCATGTCTGCCAAGCTTAAGTAACTTTCCAGGATAGCATACTATACTATTCACGTCTTGGAAGCTATTATTAAGGATTCTAACGGGTCCCAGAACTTCAAGCACAGACAGCAAAGTTACAGCCACACAGAGCTCAAGAATTCAAAGACTCGGGCTGGGTAGAGGGCTCAGTAGTTAACAGCACTTGCTATTCTAGAGGAATGTGGTTGATATATTGTGCACCCCAATAAACTTATCTGGGGGTCAGAGAACAGAATGACCCCTGGATCAGACATAGAGACCAGGTAGTGGTAGCACACGCCTTTAATCCTATCACTTGGGAGGCAGAGATCTGTCTGGATGTCTGTGAGCTCAAGGCCACATTGGGAACAGAGTCAGCATGGTGGCACACACCTCTAATCCCAGCACTTGAGAGCTCATGTCTTTGCTTGGGAAAGACACACACCTTTAATCCCAGGAAGTAATATGACAGGACACAGAAAGGTATATAAAGGGTGAGGAAACAGGACCTTGCTCTCTTGAGGCTGAGGACCAGGAACTAGAGGCTTTTTAGCAACAGTTCAGTTGAGTTCCATTCGGGTAAGGACTCAGAGGCTTTCAGTCTGAGGAAACAAGATCAGCTGAGGAGTTGTCCAGGTGAGGTTGGCTGTGGCTTGTTCTCTTTCTCTGATCTTTTAAGATTTACCCAATATCTGGCTCCAGGTTTTTTTTTTTTTAAATGAATAACACCTTTCAAGATTCATATTACATAGGAGAGTTGAGTTTAGGTCCCAGAACCTATGTTGGGCAGCTCACAGCTTCCCAGCTGCCTGTATGTCCAGCTCCAGGGGATCTAGTGCCCCCTTCTGGTCTCTGCAGGCTCCTGCACACACATGTACATGTGAACTTGGATGAGTGCCCACAAATACACACACACACACACACACACACACACACACACACACACACACACACACACACAGATTGCTTACCCAACATGCATGAGATTCTGGATTCAGTCACTACAAACAAACAAACAAAATAATTATGACAGTGATGAAAGCCTCACAATTATTATTATTTTAAAATCTTGTTTAGCAGAAAGATGTGTCGTGCAAAGCTTAAGAAATGCTACGACTCGGAATTGGGAGCCAGAAGGGCCCATGACATGACATGAGGCTTTTTGCCAAGTGTTTGGGTGGCGGTGTTCTGTGAGGACGGCAGCTTAGAACCAACCTCCAGCTAAGAGAGCTGAAGCAAGGATGGTGAAGACAAGAACTGGGACGGGGGTGGGGGGTGGGGGATGGGGTGGGGGGGAGACCCCAATGAATAAGGCAGCTTGCCCTGGGCATGACCCTAGTAGGGAGCAAATGCGTGTTGTGAATACAAAGTCGGAGGAGAACCCCATTTCGGGGTAACCTGGTCTCCCAAAATCTGCTTGAATAGTTATCTGCTTGGATAACTGAGTCCTGCCAACGATTTAGGTTTACCTTTGACTGCTCAGATTTCCGGGGCACGCCTATGTTTAGATGGAGGGCCTGTGAGTGAAACCCAGGGAAGGTCTGCCTCGGGAAATGTTCTGTTTAGGGGAAACTCTCTACGGCAAACTCCAAGTGGCGGGCCAAGGCGTTTCAGGAAAAATAATAAATGACTTCTCCTCCTTTCCAATAGGTTTTGACCTTTATCTGATATTGGGAGCCCTGGCTGTTTGGCTCGGAGAAGCGCCCTATCATTTGTTTTATTGCCCCCGATTTTAGCAGCCTCCTCGACTTTCTAATCCTTCTCAATTAACACACCTGTATCACCCAGCTACAGCAGAAATGGAAAAGGACGCTGCATGGGAATGATGGACCGTCTCCCCGGAAGAACAATTTTCTTGTCCAAAATTCAACGGGGGGGTGGGAGGGTGGGGGATGGGGGATGGGGGGATGCCATTTTTATTTTTACTTCTTGTGTTCCTAGTTTCTACTTAAAAATTCAGCTGTCCTGTGTTTTCTTTAACAAGAAACCCTCTGCATCTCCTCAAAAGCAAGGAAGGACTTAGACAAAGAGAGAAACCAGGACTCTGGCTCCCAGAGTAAACAGGCCCCGCTGAGTGAGCCTGGACCCAGGGAGAGCCCTCCCCGCCCAGAAGGAAATCGGATCCCTGGGCAAAATAGGTGAAGAAAAATAGACCAGCTGTTAAAACATTTAGGCTGTTTTTCTCTTCACCCCCTGCCGCCGCCGGTCCCCTGGCCTCCCGGCCCCCTCCCCCGCCTGATTCTTTCCAACCCCGGGCGAATGTGCTGGAACGCAGGACCCTCGCGGTAGAGCAAAGACGTGAGCGAGGACCTTCCCGGGCCTCCGCACCCCGGCCGCCCCTTTCCCCCCGCCTCCCCTCCGCATTCCTGGAGAATAGACGGAAGATTGATTGGATGAATTTTCGGCAGCTATTTGCCGAACCCGCAGCCGCAGCTTGCTTTAATTAGGGAATCAGAGCGCTTCTTTTATGTAGGTCACATCAGGTTCTGATTCCAGATCTCATATAGCTTTAGCCTTCCTAAAAAGCCAGAAATACATATACAATTAGAAATTTAAAAAAAAAAAAATTTTTTTTTTCTTTTTCTTTTGGAATTCGCACTAGAATGGCTTAACTCGGAGGAGCTCTCCCCTCTCCGAAATAAGAGCGGTATTCTAGCTTAGTTCGACCCCCCACTCCTGTGGTCTGAAACACATGTGTGCAGAACACAGAAAATTATTAGCAGGCACGAGGGGTATTTTCTCGCTTTCTTGGTGTTTTTGCCCTGAAAAGGCTCCACAAGTTTCCTGCTGTGGAATCTAGCAGTGAAGAACCTACGGAGAAGAATGTAAACGCCATCATCCATCAGTTTGTTAATCTTTGGGATGCAATTAGAAATAAACACGAGGTAGGAGGTGAGGTGGCGGATGGGGTGGTACTAGAGACCCACACTAAGTGTTTGCAGGCACAGGTGGGGCCCAAGGAAGCCCTGCCTAAAGATTTCGTAATGCACAAAGAATTCTCCTTTGCAAGGAGTCAGGGTGATGGAAGTTTGAGGAGTGAACACGGAATCTTCTGCAGCCTTAGGGAGGTGGGGGGGGGTGCGGGGGGGGCAGGGAGCGGCGGGAGCGAATCCTCTTTGTCAGAAATTTGTTCAAATGATGCATGGTTTGGGTTTAACTTTTTCAGGTACTGTGTTTTATGTTTACTTTTGCGTTTGAAATTGTGATCAGTCAAACGTAAATATGAACTAGCCGGGCCTTTAAGAACGGGGCCAGGCACTCTGAGCGCTCCAAACTCCAGAAGAAAACACAGCCATGTTTTCGTAATAGACTTGAATGCAGGAAATGCGTGCTTAATGGACTAGGGTGACTTCATGTAATCTGCCACCCACAGATAATTAATTAAGCTACTCAGTGAGTGTCGGGCAAACAAGTGTGTGTTTGAGGCTCTCAGGAGTGTGAGGCAGTGTCCTGTTTACATTTCCTGGATGGTTCAGCGAAGAGCTGTGGGAACCACTGAAAAGGAAATACGAGGAGGAGGTGGTGGCGTTTCAAGTTGTGGACCTCTCAAGACGTTAAGAGGGGCTATTAGCCCTCAAAGGCTGCAGGTCTAATCAACTTCAAATTGTGATGAACAGCTGGAGGGAGGCCTGTCGTCTGTCAATGCAGGGGGTGTCTGGGAGGTCGGCCGGAGGAGCTCATAGACTCTTAGGCTCATCATTTCCAGAATGAATGGGGAACCACAGCTGTCTGTTCTGATACGTTTGATTAAACTGCTAAAATGGGGGTCAGAGAGAGCGGCGAGGAGCGTCAGCTGAGGCTGGGAGCCAACGGCGTGTGTGCAAATATGGACTCTCTAAACTTCTTCCTGTGCACAGGGAGTAGCACAGTGAAGGAACTTGCCACGCGATCTCTGGCATGCTCGTTGTTGGAACCACATCATTGAAACTGCTTGTCTTGGGATATTTTATCCTTGTTCGTCTTGTCTGCGACTTCTCCCCCTCTGTGAATCCCAGCCAAGAAGAGTGAAATGAATTCATCATGGTTGTAAACTTCCCAGGGCCGAAACTTTGCATTTGCATTTTGGAAGAGAACTTCTGGGTGGAGGAGATGATGCCCTGGTCATGAGCCCAGAGAAAAGGTGAAGTTTTACCTACCACCAAATCAAATGTAAAGGTGCCAAAAGTCTGGCTGCTATCTTAAATCCTTTGAGAAAAGCCACCACCGGCAATAGCTTGGGAGCCACGCCCACGTTCTGCTAGAATTGTTCTGCTGCGTATCTGCACCGTATCTTGTGTTTTTGTGACAGCCACAGACCCTTGCCCGTTTAGCTTCGATGGTAACCTAGTACATCTGGGCGGAGCAAAAGCTACAGTGTGTCCTACAGAGCCGCCATGCCTCCTCCTGTCAGCTTTGCTGGGGTGAAGAGCCACTGCTACAGTGAGTGCAAAAGAGGTTCACACTCCCACCCCATCGCCACTTCCACACCACTGTTCTTCTGGACACATCACACATGCCGGCAGAGATGAGGATCCTGCAAACTTGGCTTTCTATAGTCTGTTTTTTTTTTTTTTTTTTTTTTTTTTTACAATCAGCCGGGTGGTGGTGGTGGTGGTGGTGGTGGTGGTGGTGGTACACGCCTTTAATCCCAGCACTTGGGAGGCAGAGCCAGGTGGATCTCTGTGAGTTCGAGGCCAGCCTGGGCTACAGAGTGAGTTCCAGGAAAGGCGCAAAGCTACATAGAGAAACCCTGTCTTGAAAAACCCAAAAAAAAAAAAAAATCAAATTTAATAATCAAGGTTGTTGCCTTTCTCCTTAAATTACACAATGAGGTCCAGTTATCTCTGTGGCTGTGGAGGTGGGCAACATCCTCCGTAAGGACCACATGAGTTGTCTAATACATTATAGACTTAAATGGCAACAGATTTTGTTCAGACACTAGAACCTTGATGGAAATGGTCAAATGTGTCTGCATATCTGCCTACCTTTACAAACTCCACTGGTCTCTTATAGTAGTGCAAAGACCATGCGATCATTTACAAAACAAACATGGTAGACCATGCCTTCTTGTTCCAGTAACTTCTCAAGAAGGAACTGATAAGACCCTTAGCTAGGACTAGTCAAAGGACCAAGCATCTCCCTCTGACTTGGTCTGTATCTCCTTGCCTTACAAGGCCTACCTCGCTTCCCTGGCTTGTGGTGTGTGTGTGTGCAAGAGTTCTTTCTTGGGCAAAGCCTTGAAGCACATTGCAGAAGACTTTCAGGACTTCTTAGTGCGTCTGTTTCAGGTGGATTCACTCACCATCATTGAGACGTTTACAATGTTTCCAATGTGTTCTGAAACTAGCTAAAGCTCTTTTTGTATGAATGGAAGTATGGCATTTCCTAAACTGTCACTTGAGTGTGCGCATGCGTATGCACTTGCCTTTGGGTGATGTGTGTGTGTGTGTGTGTGTGTGTGTGTGTGTGTGTGTGTGTGTGTGTGTGTGTAGTGTTCTTTTTTCTGATTTCTCAGTATGGAAACAAGTGCAAGGACAGCACTCTACCGCTTGGACCACATCTCCAGCCCTCTGCGGGAAAATCACTTGTGTGTTACTACAAAGAATTTAGAACTAGTAGCTCAGGATTTGGAAATCAGAGGCAAATTCTGAAAGTATTTCCTTCCAGTCATACAGAGACAATGTATGTGGAAACTGCATGAGGATAGTGACTTCACATGTAGACATAAAGACACTCCTGTGTCTTGTGTTCATGATAGACTAGATTGAACCTGATATGACCTGTGCAGTGAGTTAATAGGTTTAGATGCTGTCTTCAGTGAAGTTACAGTCTTGTTTTAGATAGGCTTTCAACTGCTGTGATGAGACACCACACAGAAAGCAACTTGAGGAGGAAAGGGTTTATTTCAGCATAACAACTCTCAGGTCACACTTCAACACCCAGAGAAGTCAGAGCAAGAACTCAAGGCAGGGACCTAGAGGCAGGAACTTAAGCAGAAGCTTTGGGGGAAGGATGCCTACTGGCTTGCTCCCTGTGGCTTGCTCCGCATACCTTCTTACAGCACCCAGGACCACCATCCCAGGGGTGGCCCTGCCCACAGTGAGCTGGGCTCTTCCACATCTAAGTCACCCATCAAGAAAATGAGCCGCTGACTTGATCGCAGGCCAGTCTGGTGGAGATTGTGCTTTCTCAACCAAGGTGTCCTTCTTTCAAGTGCACAAGTCTCCAAATCACTGCTGGGGAGAAAAGCACCTTCGAATATCTCCTCAAGTGTGTTAGAATGTGCTGTGCGTGGAGGTCAGAGCGTGGGACATGAACACACTTCGTAGTTTCTGTTCATACTGTACTTGTGGACTTCCACAATAAGAGTAAATAAATCTTAGTGTCCGTCGTCAGGTAGAGAAGGGTCAAGCTGATATGGAAGCAGTAGAAAGTGACAAACTATTAAAACCCTGTCTTCAAAGATTTCCTCTTTATCGCATACTCGCTGAGATGACTACAACCTAGGCAGGAAACAGTAAAAGTGCTCTTTTGGCCCCGCTTCCACCCCTAACACCTCCTGGTGGAGCAGGGCCTGGGGAGAAAGGCTTTTACTCTTGGAATGCATGTGCTCCAAGCCCAGTGATGAGTCAGCTGCACGTCCAGCTGGCTAGGGGATCCTTGGAAAAGACATCAGTCCTGTCAAATGTTCCCTCTGGGTCTTCCAACTAGTGCTCTATCACAAACAATGACCTCTTCTTTTCTTTGGCTTCCGGGCACAGATCTTACTAAGATGCTTGGGAACCAAACCTCTGCCCAGAACGTCACAGATTTTTAATGACGCGTGATGAGGCTGAACCTAAAGTTGAATTTGTTAAGTGAACAAGGTCAATACATATTTAAACACTTCCCTTACTTTAGGAGAATGCTGCCTTGAGAAGAGAGAATCCTTTAGCCTGATCTATTTTTTATAGTGTTCCCCATGGCAGAAGTTAAACGAGGAGTTTCCCCATACTGTGACCAGCATTCCGGGACTCAAGCAACCACGTGTTGAACACTTGAGGCACAAGGGACATGTGACATTTTGGTATGACTGGAGTGCACAGGTAAGTACATCTATGGCCTCCTAGTCAAAGATCTTCATGGCCAGTTTGCCATAGGAAAGCTCTGTACAAGGTGAGACAGGAGACCACTGAAGAGGAGACTACCGGACAAGAAAGAATTCCAACCCAAAGGATACAGCTATGCTCAAAGGAGTGGGTCCTGTTCAAGGGAAGCAAAAATACAACAAACCAACACATGTCGTTTCTGAGAAGTTGCTCTTCAAAAACTGCATATGCTTAAGTACATTACCTTCTCCGTGTGCACATTTGGAAGTTTAAAATAAAGGCTAGCAAATGGCAAAATGTGCAAAAATGAGTCAAGGAAATAATTTCAGTGTGATTGTTGCATGCTGGGTAATGAGTCGGGGGCTTTCCAAATGTCTGCATGCCTGTTCTCAGAGTTCTCCCATGAGGTAGGTGTTAGAGATCAGATCCAGAGGCACAAGGTAGGAGACCTTGGACTTGAACATGTGTGTCTGAGGGCAGAGCCCAAAGGCTTATCAACCATGAAAATGCCCACAGACTTGCGCATAGGTCAATCTGACAGAGGTATTTTCTCACTTGAGTTTCTCATAGCCTACATGTCCCTCACCTGTGTCAATTGGACAGCAACAAAACCAAACAGACATCTCCCAACTAACCACGACAGACAACGACACCTAAATACGTAATTTTCCCTTATTCTTTCTGTGTATTTTTCTTGTAGTCTCAGTGCAAGAAACCTGGAACTTCTGTGATTATAATAATCAAAGTCATAAGTAAATTCAAGGTGTCCACCTCTGCAGGCAACTCCCACACAGGTGGAATGCCACTCACCGCTCATTAAATGTAGAGCATATGTGGTGATGTCCTTCCTTAAAGCACAGAATGGAAAGGAGTGAAGAGTAACTGGACCATAAAGACTCCTGGAAAGTGTTTCCTTAACCCATTGCTCCAACGTCACACCAACAGTGCCCAAGTCCGTTAGAAACATGCATTCTTGTGTGCTGTTCGGTGACAGCGATGACTGGCCTCGGTCTCCTCTGAAACTGTTTTCATTGTTCCTATCTAATAATGAATAAACACAAGTCAAATCCAAACTGAGAAACATTCTACAAAATATTCCTTAGAACTATTATTAAAAAAAAAAAAGGAGAATCTGAGGAATTATCCTAGACAAAAGGATCCTAAAGAGATATGATGACATGATAACTGATTTGTTACCATAAGAGCAAAGAGGACATTAGGTTATATATATTATTTTTATATATATATATATGTATATATATATTTTATATAGGTTATATATATGTGTGTGTGTGTGTGTGTGTGTGTATGAGTAAAATAGCAACATTAGTGACTAAGATTGTGTCAATACCGGTTTATTAGTTATGAGAAATGTGCCACAATGATAAATAATCTTTTTAAATAAATTGAACTGGTCTAAGAAAGCCAAATATGTTACAGATCCCTCATTTATGATTCCTAGATCTTATACAGATTCATAAACATTGTGCATGTACACATGACATGAAGACAGAAATATAACTATCTAGAGAAATGGGAGATAGGGTAAGGAGGGGAAAGAAAGAAGGTATAAGGAGAATATGTCCAATGTATAGTACATTTGTCTAAAAATGTCCATATAACAACACAGTTCTATGTACAATGACTACACATAATGAAACTTTGACAAACTTTTATTTTATTATGTGTATTATGATTTTATTTTATTATTTATATGTATGAGGATTTTCCCTGAATGTATGGCTGTACACCATGTGTGTGCCTGATGACCATGGAGGTCAGAAGAAGGCATTGGATCTCCTGAAACTGGAGTTACAGATGGTTGTGATTATTCTGGTAATCAAACCCTGGCACTCTGGAAGAGCAATTGGTACTCTTAACCACTGAGCCACCTCTCCAGTCTCCCACAATGAAACCTTTACAAAAGATTAAAAATCTAATAATAGAGAAAACTGGGTATGGGATTAGAGACCCATGAGAACTCTCTGCTGTCTTTGCAATATTTACTTTGGAAACATCTAAACCTTGCTTTAGAAACATCTAAACCATTCCAAAGAGTTTCTTTCCTTAATTAAAGTATCAGAGGGGGAAATAGCAACACACTGACAAACATCTATTGATTTTGGTTCCTCTGTAGTAATACATTTGTTTAGTTTATTTCCCAAATATGTTAATTTCATTAGGGTCTGAGGAGAAAAAAAATGCATTACTCATTCATTCTTTCAAAAAGCAAATATTTACTAGCAGGAGCAATAATACCTAACCTTTATCAAATGTTTATTATTACCGGATAACATGCTTGGGGTTTGACACCATCTTGTCAGTGCTTACAACATCATGAGCCATTATTAACACTTCTTGTCATTACTGTCTCTAGTTTATAGATGGAGAAACTGAGGTTTTGGAGGACAGCTGAGTTCCTTGCCAATGGTCATTTTCAAAGCCGAGGTATGACTACAAACAGCCTACCTGTCCTCTTTAAGCTTACTTATCTTTACTTTTTGGAGACTGAAACCAGGGCCCCGTGAAGGCTGAGCACAAACTTTGCCACAGACTCCCCCCAAACCCCCATACTGTTAGATTCCTTATCTGGCAAGAATGGGGTTCAGCTGCATAGAACCAAAATGGAGGTACAATGATTGAACCCAGAAAGTTTTATTTTTCTCACGTGAAAATATGGGAGCTCGTAGGATCCATCTAGGATGTGTAAGATACCTCTGCGTCACTGTGACTGAATGCTTGACATCAACAGCTTTAAGGAGGAAGGACTTACTTTGGTTGAAAATATAGGAGCTTGTAGGGTCCATCTAGGATGTGTAAGATACCTTGGGTTCAGCATTGCAGAGTTTTCAGTCCATTGTCTTTGGTCTGTTGATTATGGGCTTGGAGAGAGTCGGGACTGGATGTCACGACCAACAGGAGGTTCTTAGCGATGGGAACCAGAAGGAAATGACTTGGAGCAGATAGACATTTTGACGGCATTCTTTTGGTGAACTACTCCCTCCAATTAGACTCCTCCTTCTAAAGTGTTCCCCACCTTTCTTGCCGCCCAAGCTGCAAGCTGATGAGTAGCCCCCGCATGAACTTATGGAATACACTTCAACGTCAAACTGTAATCAGGAAACAACTGAAGACATCAGTGCTCGGATTTCTTCAACTAAGCAAATGGTCCCTCCCTTTATAGCTCACTCCTATAGTATGCGTGTTCCAGGATGGATGAGGAGAACTGAAAACATATGGAATGCCACATCTGCCGGAGCGTCCCCTGGACGCCCAGCCATCTCCTGCTGTTGCGTTTCTGTCAGAATACTGTCATCCCGGAGAGGAGAGCAACTCAGAGACTGAGTTCCGTGTTTCTTTTCACTTAAACATCCACACATTGCTTCTCAGTGAGTGAAGAAGAAGTTGGTCACTAGCTTTAGGAGGACTCGGGAAAAGTGATTGTTGGAGTTGCGAAAGGACGGATGTTGAATAGCCACTGGGAAGTCTGCACGGTCCTTAAAGCTGTGAGATTACAGGGACAGAAAGGCGCCGTAGACAGTCTATGATCTTAAATCACAGTTAATCAGCCAGGACCATGTCACAGGCTGTAGTGATCCTTACAGGGAGAAAAGAATGTCACTGACACCCAGCAGGAGAGGAGCGGAGAGTCTCCCCGGAAGAAAGGGCACCTGATCTTTGGCAGGAAGGGACTTATTAGAGACCGCAGGACAGGGGCATTCATTTAAGGTGTTGAAGTGAAAATGTGTGGTGTAGCTTAGCAACTAAAAGCAACCTGGTGCTGAGGAGGCGGCTCGGGACTTGTCTTCCTTTTCTCTTGTTCCTTATTCCATCCTCTCTCACTGCTCCTCCTCCATCGGTCACATCTGGGGAGAACTGTCTGGCCACCACATCCAGAGAAGCCCCTCCTGTTGTCTCTGGTTTATGTCTCATTTATCTCTTAACAGTTTACTAATCAGGAAGCATCTGTGGTGTGCAGAAATGGCGGCCATTTCATCTGTTTAATTTTAGAGCTACCTATCAACCTGAAATTGTTTCCTTCTGGGTATGATTTCAAAAGTGAATTTCAGAGATTTAACCTTGGGTTAGCCTTCTGCATTATCTTAAACTCATATTTCTTTTATTTCATGATAATTATTTTGCGATTTTATTGATCTAGAACAAGAATGTTGGAGTAAGAATAGTATCTAGTATGTATCTACATTCCCCCTCTTTTTCTTTCTTTTCTTTTTTCTTTTTTCTTTTTTTTTTCTGTACAGAGTTTCTCCGTGAAGCCCTGGCTGTCCTGGAATTCACTCTCTAGTCCAGGCTGGCTTCAAACTCAGAAATCTGCCTGCCTCTGCCTCCTGAGTGCTGGAATTAAAGGCATGTGCCACTACACCAGACTTCAAATTTTTCATAAGATAAGTCATGGTAGATGAATAAAATTCATTGCCATTGAATGTCTGTGTAATAAAAATTAGGGTGTGGGGGCCAAAGAGACACCATAGACTCTGGCCTTACTCAAGGTCAGAAAGTCTGAGCTTGCTTTACCCAGCGGGGCTGCATAATAGGATGATTTGGCCAAAGACCTGGGTGCCAGGTGTTTTGAAGGATCTACACTCGGTTGTACATTGTGCTTTGATCTTAAAAGGGGGAGGTCTTTTGCCTCTCTCCTTGCTAGTGTATAAAAAGCCCATTAGCAATAAACTCGAAGTGACTGGGTATTGGCCCAGGGCCCTCCCGAAGCTATCCTGTGTCTCAGTCTTTCTCGTCGTCTCCGGCTCTATGTCTATCTGATTCTTCCTCATTCCTTTCTCCCCCCTCTAAGAACCCTTCCACAGGTCAGAGCTGGACTCCTACACTAGAGGTCTATGAACAAGAATCAAATGGAACCATTTCTATTGTGAAAGCAATTAGGAAGTTTATTTCTACCATTATTTAAGGCCGTTCTGGTTATACTTCTTGGTGGATCAGTTGATGTTTCTGCTGTTGATTACCGTGATGCATGGCGTGTGATTTTGTGATTCTTGTTTGTACATGATTGCAGAGAGATATTTATGTATACAGTTCCTCTGCCTGCTGAGACCCCATCAACAGCAAAGAAAAACTGTAATAAGAAAAATAAATTCATTGTGCACAAATTTTGAAACAACTGAATGGGATCCATAGACAGTTATTCTCATAGGCTACTCCTCACTTGGAGGGGCATAGCAAGCCTCCCAATAGCTTTATTCTTTATTTATGATGTACTTTCTGCTTTTGCCTCATGCTGCGGGCACAGCCAGTAATCTTGTTTTGCAATGCAATATGACCAGGAGCCCTGGGACCTGATCCCTAATGCAATGCTTCTCAGAGTGGAGCCAAGAAGTCCTGTGGGGCTCTGCAGGAGTGCAAAGTTCTGAAAGCTGAAAATGTTATCTGGGGGGAGAAATGCTAAAGAGAAACTGGTAGAGGAGACCAGGAGGGACGGTGAGTAGTGGGGAGAGGAGGCTAAAAGTTATTTCCTGATATCAGGAAACATGCAGCACTCCAGAGGACAATCCGAATGTGGAATGTGAATTGCATTGTTTAAGTGGTGGGTGTAAGAATGAGACACAAGGACAAGCCATTAAAACTGTGGTTTCATTCAATGAGAATCTTCGGATAAAGTCACAAAGGTATTGTGAGTTAGTTGGGCATTTTAGGACTTGTATGGATATGGAAAGAGAAGGGAGGCTAGTGGTGGGGGCTGGTGATGGGGGGGGGTGACCAGCAGGAAGAGGGCAGGGGCTCAGGGAGAATGGGAAAGGCAAGAGGAGGTGGCCCAGGTCTGTGCTGGCTACTTTTTATGTCAACTTGACACAAGGTAGAGTCATCTGAGAGGAGGGAGCCTCAATTGATCAAATGCCTCCATAAGATCCTGCTGTAGGCAAAACCTGTGGGGCATTTTCTTAACTTGTGGTTGATGTGCGAGGGCCCAGTCCACTGTAGACAGTGCCATCCCTAGGCTGCTGGTCCTGGGTGCTATAGGAAAGCAGGCTGAGCAAGCCATGAGGAGCAAACCAGTAAGCGGCATCTCTCCTGCCCTGTTTGAGTTCCTGTTCTGACTGCTTTTGATGATGAACTGTTATATGAAGTGTGAGCGAAATTAAACCCCCACATGTTTCAACACAGCAGTAGACCCCTCATTAAGACAAGGACCAACAAATCTCACGTTCGTATGAGATGAAGCACAGCACAACATATAAATTCCTAAAAAAGGAATTTAATTTTTTAAAGGATTTCTTTAAAAAAAAAAATAAAAACAAAAGAACAATCGTTCTCTTGTGGTTATTATGGGAAGGAATCTACACAGTCAGTGACAGGGTAGCAGATTTTCTCTGCCGTTTGATGACTCAGCCCTCGGTGGGGTATTTTGAACAGCAGATGATGGCTGCCTGGACATCAGCAAGCTCTGTCTGAATCTCCCCCCTCCCTCCCCCCCCTCTCCCCAGCTCCCATAGTGTCTGTCTGCTGGATCAGACTGAAATGGTTTCCTCCTTGCTTTATTTATACTGAAATGTACAGGAATTAATAGTTCCTCCAGCTCTTGTCTTTATATATATATATCCTTTGTTTATGGAACTCATACTAACTGAATTTCACCCCCAAGTCTACACACATATGCATGGCCAAGTGAATGCACACACGCACACACACACACACACACACACACACACACACACACACACACACAGGCATAGTGATATACATAAAATAAATATTCACATGCAATTGTTCTTTTTTTGTATTTGTAATTGTTCTTTGGGTC
The DNA here is from genome assembly GCF_004664715.2 of Peromyscus leucopus. NCBI lineage: Eukaryota > Metazoa > Chordata > Mammalia > Rodentia > Cricetidae > Peromyscus > Peromyscus leucopus. The sequence continues at coordinate 4,677,965 of NC_051078.1, forward strand.
TTTTTTTAGTGTAGAATGTAGAGTTATATGGTATATATTTTCCTTCAGTTGGAATTATAATAAGAAGATAGATGCATTGCCTTGACCAGCTTGCCTCTATCTTAGGCTTGAAAGACATCTGAGGCTTTAAAGACAGACTAGGCTCATTCCTGTTTAGGATTAAACCTCTGTGTCTCAAGGACTGGGCTGTGTCCCACCTGTAGCCTTATCTACAAATGGTTCTGTACTGCCTGTTCCAGGAAAGGCAACCACGCCATCATTTCAAAAAGACGTTATAACCAACTTGCAGCCCTACCTTTGTTTGTTGAGACTCCCTTACGATTACCTGGCAATCATGTCTTTGTTTCAGGAGGTTGTTGTGACTAACTTGTTATGCTTATGTCCTGTTCCTGTAACCCCACCTGTTTTACCCACCAAATTCCCCATTTGTAAACCTACTATCCCTGAAAAAAAACTTGTCTTTCTATATCCAATGCTGATCTCTTGATCCTTGCTTTTAGGAAGAGATAGCCCATATATATGTATTTAGAAAAAGCTTTAATTAATTGTTTGATTTAATTAATTTGGCTCTGATAATTTGGGTCTATGGTCTTTCTCCTCACATCTTTGGAATTAACAGTCTTTACTTGAATATATCAGTATTTAACAATTACTGGGACATTAGTTTCTAGTTTTAACTAGCATATCAGTTTAGCGAATGGTAAGCAATAAAAAAAACCATATCATTTCACATGTAAAGGTGAATGTTTCAATAACCAGAGGCAGTGACAGACATTGTCTAACATGGGTGTGTGTCTCCAGGGCAGCTCATTTTCAAGCCTCATCATCAAGGGAGCAGAATCAGCCTTTGCTACCATTTGCTGCTTTTTTTTTTCTTTCATTCTACCTTTTAATTTTAATGAATCTTTTGGTAAATATACCCTAAACTACATTTCTTTTGGATAGTGGTTGGATTTCAGAATTCGGTACATGAATAAAGTCAGGGACACATGTGTGTGCACGTGTGTGTGTACCATCACCTGGAAAGACATGTGCGACTTTTAACATCAGAAAGCTTATTCCCTGTCGCATCGATGACTCCCACCTCCATGCTTACTTCCATGTAATAACCCAGAAAAGGAAGACAATGGTACAGCCATGGTGATTTTAATGATCGGGAATTTGGTGGCTTGGCAAGTATCAATAGAAGTAAAGAAACTATCTGACTGTGCCTAAAAAACCTGGAAATCTGAGCAAAAGAGAAAAACTTGACTCAAGCAGGTCTTAAACGCAGATTAAGACATCTGGAGAGAGGTATTAAGTGCAGACACTCAGGAGGCAGGTAAAACGCAGCTGTGTGGGAGCAAGCTGAGGTAACTGTACACGAGCTGTTCCCGTCTGGAGTGGCTCATGATGACTAATTCCTTCTTGTATCTCCAGTTGTGAATTGGAGTGAGAGATCATGTATCTCTTGAAAAAAGAACTTTAGAATTCCAGATGTTTTGATGGAAGTGCAGTGTAACTATCTGAGGTGAGGAAGCCAAGCTGCAGACTGTCTGTGGATGACCAGGACCAGTTAGGACCTCTAACTGCTTCTCCCACTCGTTTCACACAGAGAAAGAAAGCTTTGCCAGGTCCCCTATATAAGGAGTCATTATTCTGATAAATGAAAAACAAAACAAAATAAAACAAAACCCTCTAGATACAGAATTGTAGGGATCTCAGCATCCTTCCTTAACATTGATATCTCGTCCCTATTTACTTAAGGATGGTCTCATGCAGACATCACACTGTAAGGCAAGACTTGGTACCCAGGGTCCAGGCCACATATTGGAGATAAAGAACAACTCATTGAACAACTCATTGGTCCATCCTCATTTCAATATCAATTAACACTGTAAAAACATTTAAATACTTACAAAAGCAAAGATAATTAGTTTGAAGGGTTCCCATGTATTCATTATCCAATTTCTCAATTTCTGTACCATTTTGTTTCTTCTATACAAATTCACAAAACCCTGATGCTCTCACACCTAGGTTATGATGAAGCACATTCAGGGTATTGTTTTTTAGTATCATTTAATGAGTATCAACAAAAGATGAACACACCTACCCCCATACATCCCTTTACAGCATTACTGTGGAATCATGACCACTCCTTGTGGTGATACTGTGTTCCCCAATATATTGTGTACCTTAATAAACTTAGCTGGGGTCAGAGGTCAGAACAGCCATTAGACAGACATAGAGGCCAGAAAATGGTGGCACACACATCTTTAATCCCAGCATTCTGGAGGCAGAGATCCATCTGGATGTCTGTGAGTTCAAAGCCACACTGGAAACAGCCAGGCATGGTGACTCACGTCTTTAATCCCAGGAAGTGATATCAGAAAGCAGAAAGGTATATAAGGCATGAAAACCAGGAACTAGGCTGGTTAAGCTTTTAGGCTTTTAGCAACAGTTCAACTGAGATCTATTCGGATGAGGACACAGAGGCTTCCAGTTTGAGGAAATGAGATCAGCTGAGAAATTGGTGAGGTGAGGTTAGCTGTGGTTGGTTCTGTCTCTCTGATCTTTCAGCATTCACGCCAATACCTGGCTCTGGGTTTGTTTTTATTAATAAGACCTTCTAACAACTCATGCTACAACTCCCATAACATTATATGTGTGTATTCAACACAACCATATTTATTTTAATATATAGCCTGTCTGTAGGAATGACTAAACAAAAACCTCCGACTTATTCAAATTATTGACTCAAGAACAAATATCATTCTTTGGGGCTGTTGCTGCTCCTCTCTCTGTCAAAGCCTATCCCCAAAGCATCTGTAAAAACTAGCTGAATTCTTAAATAAAGTTTATATTTCTGCTGCTGTTTACGCTTAACACCTTCGGGCACTGCTGAGGTATCAGGCACCGTGCTGAACCTTCACATGGATGAACACTCTCATTTTTTATTTGCAAAAGAAGAAGCAAAGTCACATCAGGTTTAAAGGATTTGCTCTGGGACATACCCAAGCAAATTGCCAAGCTGGGATTTGAATTTAGGCAATTAGATCCCAGGTTCCCTTGTGGTCAACAGTTTCCTGTGTCTTCAGGTAGCATTTATTAACCAGTGTTTGTTTTTTGTGATGGTTTGAATAAGCATGGCCTCCATAGGCTCAGATGTTTGAATGCTTTGTCATTAGGGAGTGGCACTAGTTGAGAAGAATTAGGAGGTGTGGCCTTGTTGGAGTAGGTGTGGCTTGGTTGGAGGGAGCACATCACTGAGGGTGGGCCCTGAGGTTTCAAAAGCCCATGACAGGCCCAGCTTCCCACCCCCACCTCCTGCCTCTCTCTGTGGATCAGCTAGGGCTCCAGTGCCATGCCTGCTGCCCTGCTCCCACGGTGGTGATAACCTCTGAAGCAGTGAGCAAGACCCCAGTGAAACGCTTTCAAACCTGGTAGGAGGTGTGCCAGTCATGGTGTCTCTTCACAGCACTAGGACAGGGACTAAGACAGTCTTGAAAAGTGTCTTAAAGGAGAAAGGAATGAAAGAAGGAGGGAAATGGAGAGGAGCAAAGGAGGGAGAAGAAGAAAAGGAAGAAAGGAAGGGATAAAAAAGAAGAGAGAAACTGGCAGGAAAGAAAGGAAATGCCATTGAGATTTGTTTAAAAATAAAAAAAGAGGAAGAAGAAGGAATAAATTTTATATGGCAGCACACAGCATTGGAATGTTTCTTGACTCTTCTTACCTGCTGCTTTTTGAAGTAAGCCATAAAGCAAGGGTCACATCCACATTAAGTATCAGGAAAGAGAGTCCTGGACAGATGGAGACAAATAGTGAAACCCCCAAATGCTCCATTTTCTGTCTTGCTATCTCCTTGGGACGCCCTAGAAAGATCTAAGTGCCTCTTGTCTGGGACTCAGCTTCTTCCACTGTGGGTTGCCAAAACTCCACATAGGTGATCTGGTGAATGCTACGTGTGAACCAGACACGAAGGGTTTTGAGTTTCAATGGCAAGTGTGTGTGTGTGTGTGTGTGTGTGTGTGTGTGTGTGTGTCCTACTCCTCCATGTGGGTGTTTTGCACTGTGCTGGACATCAAACCATGAGACAGTGATGAATGTTCGTTGACATACATCAGCTCAATTTCAAGAGTGTGTTTGCTAAGTATTGCAGTGTTTTTTACATACACGTGAAGTTTTCTGCTCCTATAGGAATATAATGGTTCATCTATACAGGACAAAATGTTTTAAAAATGTCCTACCTTAATTTTTTCAGAATGTAACCATCAAACAAGTGTGTCTTTGAGTTGCATTGTGTTAGAATGTTTGATTTTTTTTTTGAGTTTCTGAGTTGAGTTTCATAGAAAAAGAAAAATTAAGTGAAACCATTGAGATGCCTCAGTAGGTAAAGATGGCTTTTCTGCCAACTCTGAGAACCTGAGTTCAATCCTTGGAAATCACATGGTTGAAGGGGAGACCCAACTCCTGTGAGCTGTCATCTGCCCTCTGCACGGGGTTAGAGCATCTGCAACAATTTCTGACCTGTCCCCAAACACACTCCGCCATTTTGAAGTATGCATTTATGTAAAGTGGCATTCTCAGCACTGACGGGTATAAACTTCAAATACTGATCATCTTTGAAAAACTAGAAGAGACTCTGTATCCTTCAGTATCAAATATTCAAGCAAGATTTTGCTTCTTAGGAAAAAAAAAGACAGCATATCCATTAGCATGAAAATTTGACTTTGTCTTTAATAAGTTACATCAGAGAAGTATTTTGAAACAAATTTCTTTATGATTTATTATAATTATTTGGCTTATATACCTCCTACATATATGTATTTCCTGTGTTCATACAAGCAGAGTCACATAAAAATTTCTTGAGCAGGAAGGTTTCCTAAGTGGAAAAGATTAAGAATCCTTTGTGTAGGCTACATTGCTCCAAACTAGTGGTCCTCAACCTGTGGGTCTTGATCCCTTTGGCAAATTTCTATCTCGAAAAAGTATTTACATTACGATTGATAACAGAAACAAAATCACAGTCACGGAGTAGCAACGAAAAAAATTTTTATGGTGGGGGTCAGCACAACAGGAGGAATTGTATTAAAGGGTCACAGGATCAGGAAGGTGGAGAACCACTGTTCCAGACCCAACCATATAGTTTAAAAAGAAGCAGAAGGGTATTTTAATTAAGGAAGCGCCTAAGTTTCAGGTGAAAGAGGGTGGAGCGAGGTAACGTTCTCAAGGAGGCAGGCACTCGGTGGCAGCTCCGCTTTGGAATCGGTAGGCTTCCTAAAGCCATGGGCCTGCTCCAGCTACTCCTGACAAAATGTGAACATAAAAACCTACCTCTTACAAAACGCTCTCTATCACAAGGTGGTTCCAGGGAGACATGAATTATGTCTAAACCACATCGGTTTAAAGTAACTCATCTCTGGCTTCACCTTGTAAATATTACAGCCCTCTTGGGCTCTCCACAGCTCCTGTTACCTTTTCAGTCCTAGGAATCCATTTTCCATCAACCATAGTCAGAATGTAAACTCCAAGGCAGCGAGAGCCATGTTTATGTTCATATGTCTTACTTATAATTTTTCCTAAAACATAGTCAATTATTCAATAAGCATACTATGGATAATCGGAGGAATGAATAAAATAAAACAATTTTAAATGCTGCTGGGAGAACACGGATTCCCTTTTCACACTGTGAAAATTGACAGCATGTATCTGATGTATTAGTCATTACTCATTTGTAGTTGAATGACCACTGACATTTGTGCAATATTTTATTTTCATAATTGATGTGAAAATTAATATTAGAATAAAGAGTAAGAAGGAAAAGGAATGTAAAAGCCCCAGGGCTGATTGTACCTGATGAATGCCAGGTCTCTTCTTTTCAGTTATAAAACTTAGGAAGAAATCTCAGAGCCCATGGAACCCTATTCCTTTTCTCTCCGTCATTTCAGAGATCAAGTTTTATGTAGGATCACAGCTGATTAGCAGGGAAGTAGGACCAGACTGAAGGAGCTTCCTTTTCAATCCAGTGATTTCCCTTTAGTGCGTCCTATCTCACATTGTCACAAACATTCAGTTTTAACACTTCCTGGTTTATGGCGTCTGAAATCTGAAAATTTAACAGCATATCTCCAGGTGTAAAATTTAACTTTCCTTTACCTTCTACACAATCATTCATGGGAGTTCCAACTGTGCAATGGAGGTAAGGAGTGCATGTTTCTTTTAAGCATCATTTTAAGGCCCCTGCTTGAAGTCATGCACAATAAACCACTTATCCATGGCTACAATGCTCTTGGTGTCCAATTTCTCACGTATGTGATTCCATTTCAAAAATACAGCTTGAACCATTTTCATGGTCATGTCATGTTACAAATGCCGCAGGTGGTTCGTAAACAAAGCAAAAGGCCTGTAGCGGACCGTTTGAGGAGCCACACATAAAGCTGGGATGCAGCATTCATTTCTGGATGACTTCGTTCTTGCAACCAATACTGCATTCTTAAAAATTCTTAAGAATTTTTCTTTGGGGTGGGAAAGGGAATCAAAGACACATCAGTTTGGCATTTATGAGAAGCAAACTCAAAATAGCTGGACAACCTGATCATTCAAATGCTATGTGAAAGCCAATTGTCTGAAAACCAATTTCTCCCAGTAACATGCTATAATTTTTAGTTTTCAACTACTATAGTAATAATTTGGTGGACTTCATGCCTGTGCTTTAATATTTTAGAATAAAATATAGATGTTCATGTCAGATATAAGAAAGGAATATGACAATTAAGCTAAGAATTTTAATTAATGACTAAAATGGACATCTTATTTTTTTTCCTTGTTTAGGAGGACATTAAACCTTTTAATTTCCTAGCAGACCAAGTCATGAGGTGCAGGTAAAGGACATGAAGATTAAAGCCTCAGTTTGAGTAGCCGTCATCATCTTTGCTGAATCTCTTGGAACACTGGAAAGGAAACCGAAAAAAATTCAGAAAGATAAAGATGAAAAGATGTCTTTATTTTCAGTAGAGACTCAACACTAGATGCCCCGAGAGATCCCTTCTGTCTGAATCCCCCTGACTAACTTCGCAGCAAATGTGTGCCTGTACATAACATTCTTTGCTGAAGGCAATTCGCTCCTTTGTACAGCCAGCTCTCTTATTGGCAGCTAGTTCTCAATGGTAAAAGAATTTTTTTTTTCTCTAAACTTTCCAAAGTCAGTCTTTAGTGCCGTCTTTTGGGACTCCACAGAGCAAGTCTAGGCCCATCTTAAATCTCACAATCGGTGTGATATTCAAGGACATTGAGTGTAACTCTCTGTGTGTCTTCATAGGTGACTAGAGTTACTGCTATTTGGAGAGACAGAGAGGTCAAGAGAGTTGTGAAATGTTCCATTGGTGCTGCTGGGTCTCGGATGCTCTGATGGGCAGGATAGCTGCAGAAGGATCCATCAGATGTACTGCCTGGCCCTGGATGCTGGGTCATTGTCTCTGTCTGTCTTCCTCAGCCCAGTTCTCTCCTAGTCTACCCACAAGCAGTGGCTAGATCTAAACTCTTGAGAAGTAGAACAGCCTTAAGGAGTCAGAAACAGGTCATCAAGAGAGAATACTGCATAAAAATAAGAGGAACATAAGAGAGTCTAGTTTACTGCAAAATTAAATGATCACCCACTAACATGGGTAGCTCATTGTTGTGTGAACAGTTGAAATCTGCATTAAGGTGAATGGTTAAGGAAGCCTTTGGTCTGGGAGTTTCTGACACATGAATATTCCTACAAAGCAACTTTATCCCCTGATGTGGATGGTCTTTCTGTAGGCTGTGAATATCTGTTGCTCTCTTTGGTTAATAAATAAAGCTGTTTTGGCCAATAGCCAGGCAGAATATGATTAGACAGTACGTCCAAACTGGAGACAGAGATGAAGAAGGGCAGAGTAGAAAGATGCCACCCATCCATCCATCCATCCATCCATCCAAGGAACAAGATGCCAGAGAACCAGTAAGTCACAGACCACATGGCAATAAATAGATTATTATAAATATGGGTTAATATAAATGTAAGAGCTAACTAGTAAGAAGCCTGAGCCATTGGCCAAACATTTATAGTTAATATAAGCCTCTGAGTGATTATTTGGAAATGGCTATGAGACCAGGTGGGAAAGAGAAAAGCCTCTATTATAACTCCCTTTCCCATACATTGCATTTTCTTGTCTATTTCATTACAGCACCAAAGAACATTTGTATCAAACTCAAGAGAAATAACTTTTAAAAAAAATTTCAGAAAAGGTGAAGATGGACACACAGCATTTCTGTTCTCACGGGGTTCAGAGACCTCTTGAGTAGAAGATGAAAAACGATAAATTAATGTATGGGGGTGAAGTAATATACTAGAGATGCCAGAGCAGTAACAATACCAGAGCACAGACCTTGTGGCTGCACAAGTTGTACCAAGGACCTGACATTTGATCTGAGTCACGCAGTGTAGTTTACGAGGCACACAACAAAGATCAGAGGGACTTCTTCATAGGCTGTGGTGTTAATGGATCTGGTGTGTTCATGGTCTGAGAAACACTCACCAAATCAGCAGAGGGATGGGGATACTCTGAAAGGTTGGTTGCCAGCTTTGGAAAGGGTTTTGTTTGCTAATCAGAAACATAGCTCCTGCCTGGTTAGGTTTTCCTGTTTCGTTGACTTAATCCGGGGGAGTGAGGTTATCAACTTTATGTCCTACTTTTGAAACCAGTTTTAAAGTGAGTATTTTCCTGTAAGTAAGAGGGGTTGGGGAGGAGACTACGAATAGAACCATAAAAGTGAAAGACCATGTTACAGTCCTGGGAAGAGACGGTGTGGGGCTGCACTGAAATACAGTGGCTGTCGAGGTAGCAAACACCCACACATTTCCAGTGTCATTTCTGAGCTTTAACTTAGGATTCGTGTCTAGCTGGAGATGAATGAGGAGAAGGAAGGCAGTCCCATAGGCTAACCTCAGCTTCTGTATTGGAGACTGGGTGGAGGCTCTCAATCTCATGGCTGAGATGGGAAGATGCTGATTTTTTGGGGAAACTGCCTTTGAGGCTCCTGTGTGCATTTTAGCACTACTGTAGACAGTGTAGTATTGGATCTGCAGATAGAGAGGGACAAGCCCAGCCAGATAGATAGTTGTTTGGTTTGTCTATAGCCCAAGAGCACTCTGGCACTGTTTGCCTAATGGGATTACCATCTGTAGTAGGCCAGACTCCCAGGGCTGCTCCCATTGATGGCCCTAGTCCAGCTTCCATTGATGCTCCAAGTCCTTCCATTGAAGCCCCCAGTGCTGCTCCCATTGATGGCCCTAGTCCAGCTTCCATTGATGCTCTAAGTCCTTCCACTGAAGCCCCCAGTGCTGCTCCCATTGATGGCCCTAGTTCAGCTTCCATTGATGCTCCAAGTCCTTCCATTGAAGCCCCTAGTGCTGCTCCCATTGATGGCCCTAGTCCAGCTTCCATTGATGCTCTAAGTCCTTCCACTGAAGCCCCCAGTGCTGCTCCCATTGATGGCCCTAGTCCAGCTTCCATTGATGCTCCAAGTCCTTCCATTGAAGCCCCTAGTGCTGCTCCCATTGATGGCCCTAGTCCAGCTTCCATTGATTCCCTCTATGCTGCTCCCATGGATGTTCTCATTGCTACTCCCATGGATGCTACTCTCTGAGATATCCTCAGCCCACTCAGGGATTCCCTCATCACTTACTACTCCTTTCTATAGGTCAGATCCTTTGTAACAGTCCAGAACGGTCTACATTTACAACCTTTCTATGCTGTGGGATGTTCTGTATGTCAAATGTGTTGCTCTGATCGATTAATAAATAAAACACTGATTGGCCAGTAGCCAGGTAGGAGGAAGTATAGGCGGGACAAGGAGGAGAAGAATTCTGGGAAGTGGAAGGCTGAAGCAGGGAGACACTGCCAGCCACCGCCATGACAAGGAAGATGTAAGGTACTGGTAATCCACGAGCCACGTGGCAAAGTACAGATTAATCGAAATGGGTTAATTTAAGATATAAGAACAGTTAACAAGAAGTCTGAGCCATTAGGCTAAACAGTTTAAATAATATAAGCGTCTGTGTGTTTATTTTATAAGTGGGCTGTTGGACTGCCGAGGCTTGGCAGGACCCAGAGAGAAAACTCTCTAGCTACACTTCTAAAACTGCTCACAGCTTCCATCTTCCTCTCTCCCCTACAAAGGGAATATTTAAGCCTCAACCACCTGACCCATTGTGAGCTCCATTTACTTATACGTGGTTTAGAATTCCCATGCTTTCTTGTGCAGAGTGATACATTTTGCATGGCTTTTCAACCGTTCATCTGTCAAATATTAGTTTGGGAAGACTCAATGCGATCTCGCAGCAGGAAAGTGTGGGTTTCTCTGTCATTATTCCGAATTTCTCAAATGATGCCGTTTGGTGTCATTTTCCACCACGGTTTTGTATTTGTCCCCCTTTTGCAACTGTGTCATAACTGAAGACTCTAGGAGGACAGTGGCCATTTTGATCTGCTTTCTTGTGACTTGATTTGGGGTCATTGGATGGGAATTTTGTTATCATAGACTTGGCTTCAAGTTCCTTGGGACTGAAGAAGTAGGCAGGCAGATCCGGGAGTATATGGCATACTAGCCGTTGACTTGTTGACGGGAGGAGAGGTTAAGGGAACCGCAAGATGGCTGTCTTCTTGTCATCTGAGTCAGAGGGAGGGGGATTTCACAACAGTCAAGACAAAACTGACATGTTTTATCTTTAGCCAGTACTGATGATGTCAGGCACAGTCTTGGTGCTAAAGCTCTACATGCTGATCTCTGCGTTTATTCATTTGTCACATGCTGGGAAAATATGAAGGAAAGAGGCCGGCATTACTCAGAGGAACTCATGGGTCACCACTCAAGATGCCTACAGCCAGGCCAGGTTCCAAGTTGGGTTTCTAGAGGGGCTGTACATAAACGTGGTTCAAGAAACAAGTGAGTATAAATCATACTTTAGTACATTAAAAATTATCCTGCAATTGTTTGTCCCGGAGTATTTTTCTTTTGTGGCACGATCTCACGTATCACAGGCTGGCCTCAAACTGGACAACCTTGGACTCCTTCTGCTGCTTCTGCCTCCCAGGGCTGGCATTCCAGGCCTGCACAGCCAACCACGCTTGGCTGATGTAATGCTGGGAATTGAACCCAGAGCTTCATGTATCCTAAGCCAGCACTTTCCAGCTGAGCTATGTTTTCAGCCTGCAGCAGTATCCCTTTTAGAAAAAAGTCTACCTTTTCATTTGCTTGGGGACAGGGCTTTGTTATATAGCTCAGGATGCCTCAAGCTCCTAAACACTAATACAACTGACAGGTGTCACCATGGCTGGCTAAAAATTATAGTTTTGAAAATTAAAATCCTTCCTAGTGCCTGAAGCTACTATTTTTTCCCTTAAATTCATAACATCTTTAACTAGGTGTTATAAGATATTAGAAACTCTACTAGCTGTATGTTATTCTTTATAATTTAGTAGTAGAAAGAAAATCATTATTAGATTTGAGATTTACATGTCTATAATGTCTCAAGTGAAAAAGAACTGAGTTCACATTTGGAAAGATTAACCACTGATTAAGAAGTGAGCAATTAGTATTCACTTTTTCTAGGATAGTGATATTGTGGGACTTCTACTCTGGAGGGAAGCAAACTGTAATAAGCATACGCACCAACCTCGGACAGCACACACAAGACGTCCCATTGTCTCCCACACTTATATGTGGACACATCGTCAATGTGATGGAATAGGAAGTAGGACCTTTAGGGATGGGGAAAGTCCTCATGACTGAAACCAGTAAGTATAAAAAGACTAGAAAGAAATCCCTAGGCTCTTTGGTCTCTCCAAGAGCTGCTATTTGAGAGCCTTGGATTTAAAATAACATCTGAGAAGCAGAGAGAAACTCTCACTGGACAATGAGCCGATCAGAACTTTATCTTAGAACTCTAGCCTCCAGGATGAAGAGAAATTAATTTCTACTCTTATAGTTATCCAATCTCAGGTGTTTTGCTATGGCATAAAAAATAACATAAGAGAGCACACACGTAATCGATTATATCTGTCCATTTATTACCTATCATCTATCTATCTATCTATCTATCTATCTATCTATCTATCTATCTATCTATCTGTCTGTCTCTGTTTGTCTGCCATCTATCATCATTGGATATAGAATCCCAGATTGTGAGATACTACTCTTGGTTAGTGCTGGCCACAAGGATGCCTACAGCAACTTCAATCCTTACTCTGCTCCAGGCATCATGCATAAAACATTGCCCAGTTGAAGACCTCCTAGGGTCCCCACATAAGAAACAAACCTCCACCTAGAATTGATAAAGGCAAAACGTCTATAAAAACCCAAATGGACATTTTCTCCATCTTTATAAATTTGCAAGACTAAAGAGAATTAATTATAGTATTAGCAGAATCTAATATATAGTCACAGAGTTCAAATTAAATGTACAACACAAATGTACACATTTCAGCATAGAAATCAGTTCCAATCCCATTTGCCTGTCTGAGCCATCAATGAAGATGTTAAAGCTTCCTTTAGTGCCTCTGTTGTGTACATCACTGCCGCCTACTTTGGAGGGGAGTCTCCTAGTCTCTGTGACTCAGTTGTACCATCTGTGAAGTGGGAATAATAATTCTGTCTTGGGGATACCATAAGAATGCTATAGCTTGGATTTTATATTTTTGGTTGTGAACCTAGCCTTTAACGGCTGAGCCACCTCTCCAGGCCTAGTTTGGATTTTAAATGTCCACCAAGTCTTGTATTCTAATAGCTTGATTTTCAGTCTTTGGCACTGTAGGGAGGTGGTGTGACCTGCCAGAGATGGGGACTAGTGGACGGAGGTTAGCTCACTGGGGACATGCTCTTCACGTCCCTTTCTTGCCTCTCTTATTACTTCTGAGTCACGATGAGATGAGCAGTATCCTCTGTCACATCAGTTTTGCCACGATGCTCTGACTTCTCGCAGGCCCCCAAACAATAGAACCCAAGGCCAAGGACCCAAACCCCTGCAATCAATGACCGAGATGAAAGTCTCCTCCTTGGCGTGAGCTATCTCGGGTGTTCTGTCTCAGCGGTGGGTGGAGATCTGACTGTCTGAGAAGATTGGTGGAGTTAGTGCCTGCAGGTTCTGCTGGCGGTGACCGGGACACAGAGAGCTGGGTGTGCAGGGTTCGCTCTTATTTCCTGCATACACGGTCTGTTATTTCCTGCATACACAGTCTGTTATTTCCTGCATACACAGTCTGTTTTCAGGGGTGTAGTCTGACCCTCCGTGTGGGGTTATTCCTAGAGGGGGCTTGGTTCCCCCGTTCTGGCATGGTATGGGTTAACCAGAGGGACACATACACAGTGCTGCCACTGTCCAGCAGTGGTTGCTTCAGCCTTTGGTTCCTGGATGGCCTTGGAGGAGCAAACTAAGGAAGGCAGGCTGAGGGCATTGCTTTGGAACTGGGATCAAATCTCTCCTCATCTGCTGTGTGACATTTTGCTTGTGTGCTGACAAATAAAGCTTGCCTGGAGATCAGAGGGCGGAGCTAGTCACTAAGTTAACCATAGAGGCCAGGCCATGGTGGCACACACCTTTAATCCCAGCACTTGGGAGGAGGAAGCAGGAAGATCAGGAGTTCAAGGCCACCCTGGGCTACACGAGATTGCACCAGTCTAAAAGAGAAACCGAGCCAGGTGGTAGTGGTGCCCACCTTTGACCCTAGCACATGGGAGACCCATACCTTTAATCCCAAAACTAGGGAGGTGGAGATGGGAATATAAGGTGGGTGGAGGCAGGATCTCATCCCATTCAGTCTGAGGATTCGTAGAGACAGGATCTCTCCCCACCCCACCCCCCACCCCCCAATTCGGTCTGAGATTTTGTAGAGGTAAGAAGTCTCTAGTGGCTGCTGCTCTGCTTCTCTGAGTGTTCAGCTTTCACCCTAATATCCGACTCCAGGTTTTTATTGTTGAGACTAATTAGGATCATCCTTCACTCACCCTAGTTATTCCAGAATCTCCCCAATCTTGCAGTCCTCGGACACATGCTGTTATTATTATGATTATCTTTTTTTTAATTGAAAGGAGAGGTGAGCATGCAAACCTAGTCACTGCTGTGTTAACACTCATCTTTATCCTAGACCCAGAACGTTACAAGTCTGGTCACAAGACATGGCACCAATCCTGGACCCAGATGACAGATTCTGTGGAGAGCACCATGGGACTTGTACAGTGGAGACCTCTGTGGCCAGAAAACCCAAGGATCCCAGGACTTCTCCCTCCCTCCCGAGTGCTTAGCACAAGGTCGGGCTTCTGGGAGCGTCTCACACCTGGAAGTGGTTGGTACTTGAAACAAACGAAGAAGCTCCGTGTCTCTTGAGCCGAGCAGCGCAGGAAGGAAGGACCCGAACCCAATTACACAGCTGTAAAAAAAAAAAAAAAAAAAAAAAAGTCCACCTGAAATCATGACTCAAAAGGTTCTTCTGATACCGTTGAGCATCGTTATGCAGCACGGCCATCAAATTATTGTCTCTCAGCTGCTTGTCCACCCTTGGAATAAAGGACAGGACAACAAACGTGCCTCTGATGTACCAAGCACAAGACTAGCCTTGTCAGCAGAGGGCGTTAGAGGGACATCGCAGAAAGAGTGTCTTTCCGCTTCCACTAGCTACCAGCTATTAGTTCCTGGGGCCTTTGCATTCATTACCGGGAGGGGCTCTGTCCAGCCACACACCAAAGCTGCACCTTCTCACCCCATGACCAGGTCACCGCAGAACGCCTCCTAGAGCCCCACTCTCTGGGCGCACCCGCCATCCTCCTCCTGAGTCCCCGAGAAGGTGCCTTGGCTTGCCCAGCAAGGCCGAACCTCCTCAGGCCTGGACAGGACAGGCAATGAGCCACCCACCATGCCCATCCCCAGCACCTCTTCTGCAGCAGGCTTGAGTTCAGGAAAACGCTTCCTCCCTGCTTCTTCCTCCAGCCCCCCTCCCCTGTTCTCCGAGCTGGAGGGTCCTGCTTTTAAAAGGGGTCCTTGACTATGATCCGGTGTCAGCTTTTGTAAACAGGGACTCGTTGGAACACAGGCCACTCGTTCATCTGGTCCCTGATGCTGTGGTACTGAGATGGCAGCATGGGGTCCTTGTAATCCAAAGCCTTAATGGGTCGGAGCAGCCTCCGTTATTGTGGTCTGATCTCTTACAGAATGAAGTTCGCTGGCTTCCATTTTAGCGTTCAGTTCTCCCGTCTCCCTTTACAAAGCTGCTCTGTTGCCACAAGTAACACAGTGATTACTTGTTGTGGTACTTATTGGCTCAAGTTTCAAAGTCATTTCTGTCTCCCGATTGGACCTTGCGATGGGCGCTGGCTAACCACCCTACCACCCAGAGAACCAGGATTATTATTTCCGTTCACAAAAGAAGCAACGGGTACTCCATTCCCAACCAGCAAAATCTCCAAAAATCGAGGAGATTCCGTGGTTCTTGCTACTTCCTACTATGTGGGAAAGAGGGTAAAAATAGGGAGATTAATCATAAATTAATTATATGATAAGACATCTCACCACATCCACACCGGTTCATTTGTCGCACTTGAGCGTAATCCAGATGCCTCACATATAATACGGACTTAGTAATTGATTTTGAAAAAAAAAAAGATCAGTATGTACACGATTCTAAGGGAAAACGAAAACAGACCTTTCAACAGGAAGAAATGAAGTAATAAAATGGCGATTAAGCGGGCGACATTTTCCCCTGGAAAATATTTACTCAGATCATATGAAAATTATAAGAAAGACACAAAGAAAAGAGATGTGTCTGTGAATACATTATCTTAAGCTATATATGCAAATGGAGTGGGAAACGCAACAAAAAATAATTTCCTCCTGAAACCCTCCGATAATTGAGTCAGGCCCTGCATTTTCAGTTTGCATTAGCTGGGCAGAGAGAGCCCAGAGCTCTTTGCATGGGAGGACCCAGCCCTACAGAGCGAGTGCCGGGTTCACCTCAAAAAGCAGCTGTGGACCGAGGTCAGTTCTTATTTTATCTAGCATCGTTCTTTCATTCTGAGATCACACTCAGCTAATTACCTGCAGGAACAGCGCTCATTAAGAAGAACAACTCGTTTACCCGGAAGAAGAAGTCTACAGACTGCCCTTTGGGTTTTATCCCCTGCTTTTATTTTTCTCTGATTCCGGAGGAGCAGAAGGCATGAGTATGCAATCAAGGCACTTCAAATCCCTGATTTCTTGTTTCCTAAACATTCAGACTTTTTTTTTTCTTTGTGGGCAGAAATTAGCTTTTCCCCGAGGGATTTAAAGGAGAATTTACATTTTATTTTATCCTCTTTTCAGGACAAGCACTTCCTCACGTCTGTGTGTCTCACACGGCTTTGTGATGGTCGGCCTCTAAACCTCAGCTGATCCTCATGGCAGGGCAGGAAGCTTTGGACACCACCATGGTGATATTTTCTCTACTGTTTACAAAAGCAGAAAAGAATTTCACACTTTTTGAGCACTGCAGTTGTTTTAGTACCTTAGAAGCCACCCATAAGCCATTCCAAACAAACCAACAGGATGACTACAAGGGGGGGAAGGGGGGAGGGTGGGGACCAAAATACTTGTTAGTACATTATTTAGCTCCCGTGAAGGAGAAAGAGTTTTCTTAAATCCACCAAATGAATTCAAGGAATGCATTATTTTTTTTTTTCTGGGCCTTCATACAATGTCTGAAATGTAGGTCACTCAACAGTAAGAAAGCCCAACAAATTTCTGTCGTCACCAACAGCAACTTAGAGAATAATTGTTAGCCCTTAACAGCAAAACAGCAATCTCATGGAAAAATACTGGGTGTCAGCTAATTAGCATAGTTTGTTGAACTCAACCTAGAGGTTAGTGGTTCTTATCTTAGGTTTGCTTGTCCATTGGAAATTAATCTGAAAACAAAACAGAGAGATGCTGTGCCTCCCCCCCCCCCCCCAGAAACTGGATACCTTATTTAGTGTGTAGTTAAGCTTTGGGGATTTGGAAAGCTCCTTACATGGTTGTAATGTTCAGACAAGTTGAAGAATCATTGCATCAAACTGCTCATTGGCTCAGCTCCAAGGACCAATGCATCACTATCCTAAAGAGGCCCCAGGTCCTGGAGATGGTCACTGTATTGGAAACTGCTCCCCCAGCAGGAGGAAGTAAATGGAAGAGCTTGGTGTCCTCTTTAACCTGGGAGTCTATGCTGACCCTCCAGAACTGTGGTCCAGACCCTTAACAAGAGGGCATTACTCATTGGTGGGGGCACCAAGGGGTGAGCAGGCAGCCTTCTTTGAGTGTCTTAGTTACCATCTATTGCTGTGAAGTGACAGCAGGACCAGGGCAACTTACCAAGGAAATCATTCATTTGGGGACTTGTGGACAATTTCAGTGGGTTAGTCCATGACTGTCACGACTGAGACTGTGGGGGAGGGCAGGCATGGCACTGGAGCAGTAGCTGAGAGCTTTACATCTTATCCATAAGATGGAGGCAGAGAGAGAGAGAGAGAGAGAGAGAGAGAGAGAGAGAGAGAGAGAGAGAGAGAGAGAGAGAGAGAGAGAGGAAGAGAGGAAGAGAGGAAGACAGAGACAGAAAAAGAGAGACTGAGACATGGACTTTTGAAATTGCAAAGCCCACTATCAGAGACACACTTCCCCCAACGGGGCCACACTCCCTAATTCTTCCTAAACAGTTCCATTAACTGGGAGCCAAACACTCAAATATATGAGCCTTTGGGGGCCATTCTCACTCAAACCACCACGCAAAGTAAGGAAAGAAAAGGTATCTTTAGTTGTGAGAGCCAGCTGTGGATATGCCCAGGAAAAGAGTCATTGCTGAGAAGATTGAAGGGGCAGAGGAGGAGGAGGCTATCTTGGTTTTTTTCTGCTTTCTCTTTGTCAGTCACCCGCTGAGATCTCTAAGTGTAAAAACTACACCTCAGCATCTCTTTTATGAAACACTTAGGACTTGGATTTGAGAGAAGTCTATCCTTCTGGGGTCTTTAATGCAGTTAAAGACTAAATAGTTATAATTTTCCTTGGTTATAATAAAAGATAAATTAGATATGAAACTTTAGACTCATAAATATAGGATAGATAGAATATTTTCTTTAATTTTACAAAATACAAATAGATTAGATATTGTAACTGTAATTCTTGCTTAATAACCATTTTGTTATATGTAATTTTACTATGTTAAAGTTAAAACCCTCCTTTTTAATTAAACAGAAAAGGGGAAATGCTGTGGGATAATGCTTTGTACACTAGTTTAATAAAATGCTGATTGGCCAGTAGCCAGGCAGGAAGTATAGGCAGGATAAGCAGATGAGGAGAATTCTGGGAAGAGGAAGGCTGAGTGAGGAGATTCCAGCTTGACATCCAGGGAACAGCATATAATGGCACACAATTAAAACATATAATGGAACATGTGGCAATACATAGATTAATAGTTATGGGCTAATTAAGATATAAGACCTATCTAGCAAAAGGCTTGAGCCATGGCCATGCAGTTATAATTAACATAAACCTCTGTGTGTTTACTTGGGTCTGAGCAGCTGCAGACTAGGAGGGACATAGGAAAACTTCCAGCTACACTGAAGGGTTTTTTCTTTTTTAAGTATTTAATTTTGCATTTAAAAAATATTTTATGTGTATAGATGTTTCACCTAAATGTATGTCTATGTACCACATGCATACAATATCCACACAGGCCAGAAGAAGGCATAAGATCCATTGGGACTGTGAGAACAGATGGTGTGACCCACCATGGGGGTAGTGGGAATCAAACCCAGATCTCTGGAAGATTAATCAGTGTTCTTAGTCACTGAGTTGTCTCTCCAGCATGGTACTTATTTATTTATTTATTTATTTATTTATTTATTTATTTATTTATATTTTTGTGATTATAATCTTTAAAAAATATGCTTTAGACTATTATATAATTACAAAGCTTTTCTCTTCCCTTTTCCTTCTCTAAACCCTCCTCATATCTCCTTCAAATTCATACTTCTACAAAACACTCCTCCAACTAAGGTTCAGGGACCCTGTGTAAGAGGTGGCAGAAAGATTGTAAGAGCCTGAGGATCAGGGAGTTTTCTGTGATATTGTGTCTCTTCGTGACATCAGAAGTTATACCCATAGAGTCTCACTAACATGACTGCCCAAACATGAGCAAAACAAGGACAACACCAGTGGATATGCCGAAGTGGATGGGGAAGAGCCTAGCAGGCCTCAGCTCTGAGGGGGTTTTAATGAGACTTTTGTCTCAACCTCTTAAGTAGCTGGTATTAGAGCCATCACCAGGCCGAGAGGTTTTTATGCTAATATAATTCTTTTAGGAAAGTTATGTGTATATACATATGAAATTAAACCCAGGTCTTTTGGAAGAGCAGTAGGTGCTCTTAACCACTGAGCCATTTCTTCAGGACCACTAATAAAATTCTTGGTGCCCCTGCAAAGGGCCTGGTGATATGAAGATATACAAATATTATCTGATTGTATAAATCATTAAACTTGTGTGCATAATACAATGTATGCACACAGTTTATAGTGTGGTGGTTGTGATATCTGTCTTCTTCCTTTTGAATGGTACCATAAGGTTGTATTTTTAAGTGTTTCTTTGATCATTTATTTAGTTTATCATACAAAGTAGTGGATTTCACCATAATCTCTTCATAAATATGTGTAATTATATTTTGTTCTCATTAGCTCCCCTCTCCTCCCCATCCTCCCTTTAGCTGATCTCCCCCTCTCCTCTAGTTAGCCCCCCTTTTCCTTTCTGCCAGGTTTATTCCATTGCCCTCTCTCCCACCTCCCATAAGAGTGCTCCCTCCCCACTCAGGATTCCCTTTCTACAGCCCCCTCCCAATTTATAAACACACACATATAAGTGAAAACATGTGGTAGTTGTCTTTCTGCATTTGGATCATTTATTGATTTTTGATTGCATTTTTTTCTCCTTGGATACACATCCCTGAATTTTCTGTGAGTCATCAAACATCTATATCACATAAATGATTTTAAAACAACACACATAATAAAAATGAGTAGATGTGCTTTATTTTTAAACAGCATTAAAATTAAAACAATGTAAATAAAACATATAACAAAAAATACATATTTGGAAGAGATTTGCAGCACATATTAAAAATTTTGCTTTAACATTTACTGAGTTTATATGTTCATAACTGCCCACAGATAAACTAGGGAAGGTTCAACTTTTATGAATCAAAGGAAAATTACATGTGACTATTGAGCTTATCAGAAAATGTTAGCTGTTCATTTAGTCAAGATCATGAAAGCAGAAGGAAGTGGCATTGCTGAGTGTAATATAAAGTCATAGAGTAAAGTACTTTTGGGAAAACTATAACCCCAAAGATGGGAGGAGAAAGATTACCAACCCAAATCATTATGGTCAAATTAGTTAAAGCAAGCAATTAACTAAACAAGCATTTTTTACTCACATTCACAGGCTGCCTCCCCCTAAGGCAAGGTTTGGGAGGTCATCATTGGAAGCGAGGAAGACAAAGATTTTATAGCTCAGGAGTAGGGGGTTTCCAAGTTGGGGATTTGGCAGGGAAAATAGGTGGGGTTATAGGAACAGAACATAAGCACAACAAGCTAGTCATAACAACCTCCAAAACAAAGACATGATTGCAAGGTGGCCGTAACAACAGGTAGTCATCACAAGGTGACCATAACAACCCTTTTGAAACCATGGTAGTCTTGCAAGATGGTTATTAACTTTTTGAAACAAAGACATGGTTGCCATTTCTGGAATAGGCAGTACAGAACCTTTTGTAGTTAAGTTTTCAGTTGGGGCACAACTCAATCCTTGAAAAACAGATTTAATCATAAACAGGAATGAACCTAGTGTGTCTTCACTATAAGATGGTTTTTAAGCGTAAGACAGAGGCAGGCTGGTTCTTCCAAACATGAAGAGCTCGGATTCTCAGAACCCATGTGTAGGCTCGACATGGTGGCCATACACTTGCTATGACAGACAGACATGCAGCTATATACAGGCTGCAGGATCAGCACTGGGGAGGCAGAGACAGGAGACTCCTGGGAGTGGGCCTCAAGCTAGACTTCCTACAATTGAAGTTCTGCATTCAGAGAGAGACCCTACCTCAAAAGTTAAGTGGAGAATGACTGAGGAAGACATGGGTATCTTGTGCCTCTACATCCATGCCTACACATGTGCCCACACACATGTGGACACACATCCAAAAAAATTTTCACACAATCACTTTGGGAAAACAACCTGAATTATTTATTAATTTTAAATATACTTAGAGTGTAACTTTGTAAAAACAATTCATAGAATCTATCCTAGGATTATAACTTAATACACAGAAAAGGCTATTTCCCCCAATATTTTTAAACTTACTATCTATAATAAAATAAAAAGAAACATGTACTATCTAACATGGGTAAATGTTGGACAGTTTTATAAGGAGAAAAATACAATAAATCCATTGAGTCCTCTTGAATGAAGGAATCATTTCAGGCTCTCGTATTAACCTTATTAATTGTAGTTGAAATTTTCTCCGGTCCTGCCCAGCCCCACGGACCCCACAGCTGCTTATAAAATAATCACTCAGAAGCTTATATTAATTAAAACTGCTTGGCCATTAGCTCAGACCTATCACTGACTAGCTCTAACATTTAAACTCAGCCCATTTCTGTTAATCTGTATGTCACCACGTGTTCTGTGGCTTTACTTGTGTGCCATTACATGCTGCTCCCTGCTCCCTGGATGGGACTCAGCCTTTGACTCTAGGACCGTGAGCCGAAGATGGATGCCCAACGTTAAAGAGGAACTTTGGATAACTGTTCAGGCAGACAGCTTTCTCTGTCATTCTAGATTTTTAGAAGTTGTTTAAATGCTCTTCCTGTTTACTTAGGTAATATTATATCCTTCTGGGGTCTTTGATGTAGTTGGAGACTAGATATTTACAATTTTCCTTAGTTATGATAAAAGATAAGTTAGATATAAAACCTTAGAATTACAAATATAGGATAAATAAAATATTTTCTTTGAATTTGCCAAATATAAATAGACTAGATATTGTAACTGTAATTCTTGCTTTATAACTGTTTTGTTATATGTAATTTTACTATGTTAAAGTTAAAACTTTCCTTTTTAATTAAACAGAAAAGGGGAAATGCTGTGAGACAATGCTTTTGTACACTGGTTTAATAAAATGCTGATTGGCCAGTAGCCAGGCAGGAAGTATAGGCAGGATAAGCAGACAAGGAGAATTCTGGGAAGAAAAAGGCTGAGTCAGGAGATGCTAGCCCATCGTCCAGGGAGGAGCACACACCCACCCACCCACCCACCTCCCCACCCCCCACCCACACACACACAGACAAAGAAAAAGAAAAAGAAAAGCTAAAAAAGCCATCTGAATTCGGCCTCAGCCTGTCTCTGTCTCTGCTCTCAGACTCTCTTGCCGGTGACTTGTTTTCTGGGATAATGTCAAGTCTGTAACATTCAGGCACTTTTCAAGCCTTCAGTCAAGAAGTTGCTGTTTTTAATCCACAGCTGAAACTGTAAGGAAATGTGTTTGGTGTCCCATGAATCAGGTACAAATGGAAAAGATGCGAGAGAGGATGTTTCCAAAGCAACCCATGTCTCCACCCATTCAGAACCGCTCCAACCCCCCCTCCTACATTGCCTTCATTTTTTCTACAATAGTGTCTCTCACGTGACATTTTTGTCCAAAAGATGTCTTCCCCACCTCGGGGCAGGAACAGACATCATCATCTCTTGGGAGATCCAGCAGAAACATCACAACATAAACTCATATCTGTTCTGTTGCAGCTGACTCTGTCTCCATCAGGTCCACCTTGCGACTTCCTGGTCTGGATACAAGCAACCATCATAGCTTATACAGGTGTCAGTGCTATTTCCACAAGGTAGGGGTGCTGTGTACTGGTGAGGAAATACGGTAAAATAGAAAGCTACCTGTTTGGTTTCATAGACAGGATCAGCCATGTCGATGGACCAATGCACACATGGTAATAGTCAATGATGTAGTCATCCAACAAAGTAAAAACTTCTATTTACATTTGAAGAAACCAAAGAATAAGACAGGAAGCAGTCTGCATGCCAGAAACCATTTGGAAGGCTGGCGGCAGAATCTTAATTAAAACCGGAGTATCTCCTGTTTCTAAAAATAGACGTATCCATAAAGCTCTATTGCTTCCTTTCCTTCTTGTCAAGTTTGTTTTCCCTAATTTCTACCTGCAGCCTTTTAAGAAGGAATAATTCTCCTTGACAATCTACTCTCTGTTGATCTATTTTTTTAAAATCATTTGTTTACTTGTTTATGCTCTGTGTTTGGGTGTGTGAGAACGACTTCACTTCTGTGTTGGAGGTGTCAGGGATTATACTGAAGTCATCAGCCTCGGTGGCAAGAGCCTTTATCCACTGAGCCACAGAGGTGGCTCAATGTGTTTCCATTTACCATGGACAACTGATCTACCTCTCTAGCCCCCGAATCTGGGAATCTACAAACATTTCTGATTGTTGTGATTGTTTGATTTATTGTGAAGTTTATTTGACAGGATTTGCCTGTCAGATGTGCTTTGGCTGGTGGAATTCCAGGGGGTTTACTTAAATGGAACAAACCAGATTCCTGAACTGAGCTTTGCTAGATGTGGCTAGCTTCAGCGATGTCAGAGTTACACTACGCAAGAACAAATTATTTCAGCCTAAGCTCTGGCATGAGATGTGAAGAACAAATCCATGGCCTGGAGCCCAACATCCAGGCTAAGTGTATCCTAGATAGGGAGAAGCACAGTTGACCTCATGACTGTGGACAATCCCTTGTGGAACGTCTCTGAATTTGAAAGCAGTAGGGTAGGCAAACATTATGGAAACAGCACATTGAACTTTCTCTTAGTTTGCAGTTTGGGCCTTTTGGTGGCGTTGAAGGCTCAGAGCAAGTGAGATCTGCTTTATGCCCTGTGCAGTGTTATCCCCAGATAAGGAATGTGTGCAAGTTCTCCGACTAGCTGGGACCAGCTGCCTCAGTCAACATTGTCTTTCATCCTCCTTTCCGCAGTGATACATTTGTTATTGTCCCAGGGAATTTCAAAAGAACAGACAACCGTGATAAGATGACCTGCTGATAAAAGTTTTTCACTAGTTCTATTGTGCAAGGCGCTTGAATTGATAGCTACACATAACATTGACAGTGATTGCTCTAAGTGGCAGTCCTTACCTTTCCCTGCAGCTCACTTGAATGATTTGTCCTGGCATGGGTGTTATGTATGTTTAGTGTTCCTGGTGTTGTTTATGGTATCATTTAATTTTTAACAATGTCTCATCTTACACAGAAAAAAAAAGGTCTGAAAAAGTGACAACCATTGATTGGTATAATCAGAATGATTTTAAGGTGTTATAGATTAGGAAGATCCAAAGTTTGACCTTGAATTGTGGGTAAGATTTGGAAGGATGTCTTCAGGAGAGCATGAGTTTTGTATAGTGCATCAGTTAGTAAGAAATCTGACAATGAAATAGTAGCCTCCCAAATCTTATGTATTTGCTGTCCCTCTGGCCTATGTCTCTAATTTGATATTTTTTCAAATATGTATATGAAAAATAATTAATTAGGCTTATACCATAAATTTGCTGTAGAAATCAGTAACAAATATGTTAGATATGTGAAGTGCAGAAATATCATCAAAGACATTCAAAGGTTAATAGAAGTTGACACTGTTGGGAGAGTCAGGGTGAGTTTGTGCAATGTTCTGTTGAAACATTGGATTATGGGGACCACTGTGGTGTTGATAGTCAGGTAAGTATTTTATAAGCTGCTCTCTGTGTTTATCCCTTGCCCAATATTGTACTCTATAGTCATATCCACCCAAGGACAGAAACAGCCATTGCTGTGCTTAAGGAACTGAGCAACCACTGCTCTCACTGGAGGCAGAGAGATAGTTTACAGGACACACTACAGTCTACCAGAGGCCTCAATAAAAGTAAAAGAGCTAGGAGATTATAGATGAGCGGGTGAATGATCACCGTGAAGAGAATTGAGGTAGTTTGTAGGAGAGGTTAAAATGGACTTCTAGGAAATTCTTCCTAGTGGGCACAGAAAAAAGGCTGAATCAAAAGTGGGGTTGAAACTGCCAGTCTAAAAGACTCAACAAAAGCAAACAAACAAAAGACAACTAGTATTGGCCTGGACAGAATATAAACCTGGAAAATCTGATGCCGTCAACCAATAGTTTCTACCAATTTGATAACTGAGTGTGAGTTTTGATGAGTGAATGACACTTTCCTGGTTCAGTTCTCCGTGTTTAAAATGACCTTAAAACATCATGCCATGTTTGTGTTTAGCAATTACCCTTGTTGAACTCGAAATAATTAACTCAAACGGGCTTGGTATGAAAAACAAAACAAACAAACAAACAACACTGAGAAAACCAATGCCTGTCTGGCTCTTTTTGAACACAAAGCATATCTTCTGCGGAGTGTGAATGAGATCCCATCTTAGCTGTGACCTGTAATGATTGGTAGAGGCAGCCGCCAGGCCAAAATCTTCAGGCTCCAACCCTGGGAAGTTTGATCACATTCAAGATGTAGTTAGATGCATGGCTATATGATAAGAGAAATTCCTCGCTATGTTAGAGCAGTGAGTCAGTCAGCCAGTAAGAGCTTTGTTCTAAGGAAAGAGAAAGCTAAAGCCCCTTGCCCCCGCTACAATCTTGGAAAATGTGCACAAAGACGCTGCTGGTGGTATTCCAACCAGAACACATTTTTTTCCCTTGAGGTTAAAATGGCTAGTTTAACAAGTCAGCTAAGACAGTAAGATTCGGGAAGCTGCTGCCTTGCTTCCGGCCATGATAACAGACTAAAGCTCTGAACTGGAAGCCAGCCCCAGTGAAATGTTTTTCCTTTATAAGAGTTGTTGTGATCATGGCGTCTCTTCACAGCAATAGAGACCCTAAGACACCCTCCTTCCAACTCTATTTTCTTTTCACTGTAGCACCTTTAAGAAGAGTCCATTCTTACCAGGCGGTGGTGGCGCACGCCTTTAATCCCAGCACTCGGGAGGCAGAGCCAGTCCGAATGCTGTGAGTTCGAGGCCAGCCTGGGCTACCAAGTGAGTTCCAGGAAAGGCGCAAAGCTACACAGAGAAACCCTGTCTCGAAAAACCAAAAAAAAAAAAAAAAAAAAAAAAAAAAAAGTGTCCATTCTCTCCTTTCATTCATTTCATTCACAGTATATAGAATTTCCCTGGATTATAACTATATGTTGCTCTGAACCTTTTTGCATGTCTAACTCTGAGCTTTGGGCCTAGCACTTTCTACATACTGGCTGGTTAATAAATATGTGATAAGCGTGTGTTGAATTGGGAGCACTTGAGGAATTTTTACTGGAGATCAAGCCATGTCAACACTGTCACTTTGCAGTCTATTTGCTTTTCCTTCTCCCTCCTCCCCTCCCCACTTCCTTATTTAGTTGGTTTTTTTTTTTTTTTTTTTTTCTGCATTTATTTATCTCGTGTGTTCTCCTGCTAACAGGCGAGGGGGTCAGAGGTCAGCTTGGCTGTCCTCCCCTACAGTGTGTGAACTGAGGATGAGACTCAGACTCTCAGGCCTGGCAGCGGACACCTTTACCTGCTGAACCATCTTGCCAGCTCTTTTATTTTACTCCACACGGGGTCTTTCTACCTAATCCAAGCTGGCCTGGAACTCATGTCAGCTGGGCTAGCCTCCAACTCACCACCCTTCTGCCCCAGCCTTCCAAGTGCTGAGATGACAGGTTCACACCAAACGTGCCTGACGTCAGCTTCATCTAGATAGGTCAGAGAGTCACTGAAGATCTAAGAAACAGGGAAGAGGAAGTTTAAACTTTCCTCATGTAAAGAATTACATCTGGCCGGGCGGTGGTGGCGCACGCCTTTATTCCCAGCACTCGGGAGGCAGAGGCAGGCGGATCTCTGTGAGTTCGAGGCCAGCCTGGGCTACCAAGTGAGTTCCAGGAAAGGCGCAAAGCTACACAGAGAAACCCTGTCTCGAAAAACCAAAAAAAAAAAAAAAAAAAAAAAAAAAAAAAGAATTACATCTGGGACGTGAATCCTCATTAAATAAACAGTACAGTTTGTGATCATGCTGGTGGGAAGACTTGCCGGGATCCCCGGGGCGTTAGGAAGCTGCAGGAGCATGGCTGTATTATCGGTTTCTGGGATGCTTGAGGGCCACCTGCCCCAGCAGACAGCAGTGGTCTCAGCTCACTGTGGCTCACCTTCAAGCCTGGCTTCTGAGGGACTTGAAACTCTGTGGTGACACAGTCTCTGTAAGTTTGACTACAGCTTCCCTTGGAGGCCGCTTGACATTTTGGCTTATAAAAGCACTATAAATCCCAAGATCTTATCGGCACAGTGTTGCTTTTCCATGGGGAAAGCCAGGTTCAGAGAAATTCCCTGTTACATTCTCTTGGCTAAACCTCACTTTGTATGAGATCTTTCTGTCTCTCGGTCTGTTTCTGTCTCCATGTCTGTCTTGGTCTCAATCTCTATCTCCCCTCCCTCCCTCCCTCCCTCCCTCCCTCCCTCCCTCCCTCCCTCCCTCCCTCTCTCTCTCTCTCTCTCTCTCTCTCTCTCTCTCTCTCTCTCTCCTGTATGGCATCTCTTTAAACAATATCAGGAAATTGAGAAGAAAACACAATTGAGAGAGTATTTGAGGAAATACATAGAAACTGTTAGATTTTCATCTTTGCAGTTTAGCTTTTTGTATACCTAGGAAAGTTTTACAAGAATTATTATAATAGACAGATAGATGCCTATCCATTATTTGAAACACACTGAGGTATGAATATCTCAATCCAAAACTTCAAACCTTATATGACCATCAGAGCCATTCTTTAAAAAGAATATTGCCTAAATATCTTTGATTTATTGGTAATAAAAATAAAAGATTAAAATTGAATATTGAAGATGGAAATCAGGGACTCATGATAGACGTAGGGAACGGCAAGGCAGCCTAGAACTCTACAAGCATCTCACAGGGCTGTTCACCTTACTGAGGAATTAATTACCATTATTGACTTTCCAGTGGGTAATTTTAATAAAGCAGTACAAAATTAAGCCATTAAATAGTAGATTAAATATGTAATGGTTGGAAAGAAAAGTAAACCCACTATAGGAAAAATGTAATAAGCTTGAAAGAAAAATGACAAGATGCTAACCGTAGCTAGATAGCAGCAGGATCAGGGGTGTGGTCAGCACAGTTGAGTACAAGTATCTTTTGTCGTGATTATATACTAGGAAGTAGTGCAGAACAACCAAAGGCAAGTGAAATCTAATGAGAATTCCATCCTTGGAACCGAGGTGTGGCCCATGTTCATGTGCGGGTCAGAGTTAGCCTGTCATGTGACACACACAGAATTTTAGCAGAAAGCTGAGAGTTGTTAGCTCACAGCATCGGAGAGGCATTCGCAATTTCAGGGCAGCTGGCCACTGAGGGGGCAGGGTCCAGACAAGGAGAAGGGTGAGTCCCCAGATGAAGACCACACACAGCGTCCTGCACACGGCCCAGAAACGCATAGAGATGCCATTGAGTTTAGTGGAAAGCAACGGCTAGACCACTGAACACATTAAACAGACGTTTCAGCTGCTGCTAAATTAAATGAACTAAAACTAATAAAATAGTTGACTGTGCAAAGATTTGGGAGGGATTACATCTTTAATGTACTTCTGGCCAAAAAAGAAAAAGAAAAAGAAAAAGAAAAAAAAGAAATGTAAAATGGCAAACTGCTTTGGAAAAGCATGACAGCGTCAGTGTTAGACATTCATCAGTTATATGGTTCAGCCATTTCACTATAAGGAGTCTGCCAAACCGTGGGGAGAAGGCATCAAGAAAATCCCCCAGGGTCTGGCAAGCCAGGATAGTCCGATGGAGATGCCCAGATCCCAGTCAGAGACTTCGCCTCAAAAACAAGGTGAACAACTCCTGAGAACCAACACCTCTGTGTGCACGTGCCCCCACACTAGCACACACACACACCCCTCCCCACCAAGAACCTGCCCCACTAAAATGAAGCATATTCACATGGATACTTACATGTGGATGCCCAGAGCATCTTTGTTGGAAAAATGGAAAGCATCCCAAAAGCTGACTTTAGGAATGAATGACACTATTGTAGATAACCATAATGCAGAATACCAACTCTAAGAAGAGTGAGCACACAATAAATATGTTCATTGCTCAAATCTCAGAATTATCACTCTGAGTTAAAGGTGTGGGCAATATGCAGCAGACACTGTATTATTGCATTTGTAGTATATGGTATAAATTGCAAATTACAGTAATTGTAAATTTGTGGTTATCTGATGAGGGATGGCAGTGAGGTAGGAAGAGCGAGTTATAGGCAGATGATAGAGATATTTGCTACCCAGGGGTGAGCATGACCTCATCCATGAACCTGTAATGGTAAAACTCATCAATTTGTGTACTCATTATATTATGTCTATTGCTCTTTGATTAAATATCAGTAACAGTATTTTAAATATTTTTCTGATGAAGTACACACTCCCTGCCTCATTTATTTTTTTCTTACAACAAGATGTAATTGTCCTGGAGGCAAAACCCAGCAGTGGGCTCCATGTGCTGCTGAAGAACGGTGAGACCATTTTCTGTTTCTGTTCATCTGTTGATGACAGTTCTGCCTCAGTATGCATGGGAACATCTCTAGAACCTCTTCTCACAATACTCTGAGATCTAAGGTTGGTCAAACCCTTTATGTAGACAGTCAAAGTGTTTGCTTATAATCTATATGCATCTTATACTTTAGGTCACCTCCAGATGACTCCCAGTGCCCAGCTGACGGTAAAGACTGTGTGAACAGTTGCTATTTTATCTAACCAATACTGTCAAAACTCCAAACAACAACTCTATCCATTCAGTAAAGATACAACCTTTGTCTCAGAATGTTTTTGATCTGGGCTTGTTGGATCCAGAGATGTGGAACCCCTGGCAATGGAGAGTCGACTGTAGTAATGGACACAGTCACACAGACATATTAATGGCTGTAAATTGGAAGCATGAAATGGGGCCCCAGAAAAATGGCTCCAGGAGAATCTTTAATCACCCTAATGGATTATCTTACTGTTAACTCCATGTACCCACCACCAATACTGAAATGAAACTCTCTTTGTGAACAACAGAGTAAGAACTTCAGGTACCTTGAAGATGTACCTGAAGCATTTAATAAATATTCTTCTAACAACAGAATTAAAAAAAAAACTTTAAAAATCTTTTGTACATGTGTGTGATGTATTTTGAGCATATCCAACTCTTTCCAGATCCCCAATCACTCTACAAATTTCATGTCTCCGTCCTTCCCTCCTTTCTTTCTTTTCTCTTTCTTTCTTTCCTTCCTTCCTTCTTTCTTTCTTTCTTTCTTTCTTTCTTTCTTTCTTTCTTTCTTTCTTTCTTTCTTTCTTTCTTTCTTTCTTTTTCTTCCTTCCTTCCTTTCTCTCTCTCTCTCTTTCTTTCATTCTTTCTCTCTCTCTTTCTGTTTTTCTCTTTCTTATCATAACTTACTGAGTCCTCTTAGTTTGCACATAAATATGGGGCCATCCAATGAAGTGAGGTCAACTTGCCAGAGGCCACATTCCTAGAGAAAATTGACTCCCCTTCCCAGAGTAGCCATCAACTGCCACAACTGCTCACCTCGGGGTGAGGTCTCAGGGTCCCCTCCCTGACCCATGCTGGCATGTTTGTTCAGGTCTCAGACAAACAACTCCTGACTGCTACTACCGAGTCCCGAGTGTAATGGCCCTGTAATGTCCAGAAGATACTGTTTTAGAGAAGTCCTTTCTTACTTCTGGCTGTTCTCCTGAACTTCCCCCAACCATGTTTACCCTTGAAGTTCACTGAGCCTGGCCTGAGGTGGTGGTGGTGTAACAGCATAATTTTAAAACCGTCTTTCAACAAATGAATCCTTTTCAATTATTTTGGGTGCTCTAAGGATATGAGCAATGTATTCATGTTGTAAGCAATATGCTTTTGTATAAAATAAGCCAGTCTCCATTGTGATCTAATAAATATAATAAATATTATGCTTTGGTCTTAGCTAACTTTAAAGTATTAATTTACATAATATGAATTATGAGAGCTATACATTGTAGTTTTTATTTTCCTGGATGAAAGACTGTAAAGAAAACAGACACCCACTTTCCATAAAGAGGCAATATTGAAATCCATCTTAAAACTCAAGATTCCCCAAAGGGGCTGATCATTAATAACCCTGTTTGGATATATCCTTCCACAAATAAAACCCAAATAGTGCATCAACTTAATGCTACAAAGCTCTACCACCTTTACAATTATGTGCATCAATTTGGTTCTCTATTGTCAATCGAGATCATTCTTATATTTTACATGACACCTTCTTTTGCTTCATTTGCTTAAAGCATTTTTACATGTTTACATAACTTAACCTTAACAAATTCCCCACAAAAGGTGAAGTAAGAAGTGCCAAGTTTAATTTTACAGCCAGGAAAAATAAAGCTTAAAAAAATGCCTGGTGAAACCCACCATGAAGTTAGAGGCAATTCTTCTGGCTTGTTAACTTCCCCATCATCAACTCGCAATTTTCCAAGCATTTTATAGTTTACGTTAAAGAAACGTGTGGACACATATTGTTAGTATGTAAGTAACAATGGCTTAGATATGGCTATTCCAGCCAGTATACAACATACACTGTTACTAAAGAAGTTGACACTAGTCATAAAATGTCTTAGGGTTTCTATTACTGTGAAGAGACACCATGACCATGGCAACTCTTACAAAGGAAAACATTTAATTAGGGTGGTTTACAGTTCAGAGGTTCAGTCCATTGTCATCGTGGGGGGACATGGTGGTGTGCAGGCAGAAGAGGTAGCTGAGAATTCTACATCTTGCACAGGCAACAGGAAGTGATCTGAGACACTGGATGTGGCTTGAGCATAGATGAGACCTCAAAGCCCACCTCCACAGTGACACACTTCCTCCAATAAGACCACACCTACTCCACCAAAGCCATGCCTTCTAATAGTGCCACTCCCTATGAACTTATGGAGGCCAGTTGCATTCAAACCACCACATAAAGTTACTCCTTCCTCTTCAACATCTCCCTCCACAGCAGTTCACCTAAAGGCTGAGCTTCATTCAGGGCTTGGGGATTTTTGTCAGCTCGACACTGACTAGTTATCCAGAAAAAAAGTGACTTTTGTTGAGAACATGATTCTGTCAGATTGCTTGTAGGAGCATCTGTAGGACGTTTTCATGATTAATGATTGATGTGGGAGATCAGAGCCCACTGTGGTTGGTGCCTCCCCTGCAAGGTGGTCCTGGATATATAAGAAGGAAAACTGAGCTAGCCAATGAACAGTACTTGTCCATGAATTCTGCTTCCTGCTTCCAGGTCCCAGATATCAGTTTCTGCCTGCATATCCCTCAATGAGAGATGATTACTTGTATTAAATTGCCTATCAGCACTTTTTGTAGGGCATTTTTAAAATTAATGATTGACTTGGGAGAAGCCAGCCCACTGTTAGTGGTACCACCCCTGGAAGGGTGGTCCTGGTTGGTATGCAAAAGCAGACGGAGCAAGCAAGTGAGCAGCATTCTTCCTGGACTCTGCTTTAGCTCCTGCCTCTAGGTTCCTGACTTGATTTCCCTCAGTGAGGGACTATTGCCTGGAAGTGTAAGCTGAAATAGACCCTTCCCTCCACAAGCAGATTCTGGTCAGGGTCTTTATCACAGCAATGGAAACCTAGCTGAGATGGCAGATGAGGTACCACATGGCTCTCTCCTGAGCCCTGGGCTGTGGAAACTCCTCTAAGATTTGAAATCATGGTGTTGCCAGCAGGACTGGGTACCTTGAGGCTGCCATGCACAGGTGAGGTATTAGAGGTAAACTCAGATGTCAAGGTATCTCCTGAGACAGAGGTGGTACCTAATATTCCCTTTAAGCTAGCTAAGCTTGGGGTTTGTTGTGTAAGTGTCGTATCCGTGTGTGTGTGTGTGTGTGTGTGTGTGTGTGTGTGTACACATATATACATGCACATAGATATACACACATATACATACACATATACATATACACACATACACACACATATATACATATACACACATACATGCATACACACACACACAAACCCTTTTAAAAAAAGTTTGTCTCTTCCCACAGTTGTTTTCTGTCATAAGGACTTTCCCAGCTCATAGTTAAATTGACTGTGTGTGTATGTGTGTGCCCTTCCATGTGTTTATGCACGTGTGTGTGTGTGTGTGTGTGTGTGTGTGTGTGTGTTGCTTGTGCATATGCACATGCTGTTGTGTACGAACCTCAGAATTTGTCCTCAGGCTGGCTGGCTTCCTAGAAGTGGGCGTGTTTTCCTTGGGTGCAAAATCTAAAATCTCTCACACAGACAAGTCCGGCAGGCTCTGCCAAAGTGTCTAACTGAGGCGCTGAGCAGGAACTGACCCTCCAAAAAAATTCACCCTTTCCCAACTTACACAAGCTGAGGGGGGAGGGGGAATGAGAGAGAGGAGAGAGACAGAGAGACAGAGACAGAGAGAGAGAGAGACAGAGAGACAGAGACAGAGACAGAGACAGAGAGAGACACACAGAGAGAGACAGAGAGAGACAGAGGGGGGAGAGAGAGGAGAGACACAGAGAGAGAGAGAGAGGAAGAGGGAGGGAGAAAGAGAGAGAGAGAAATAGCACCAGAGAAAAGCCAATTGAGCTGAAATCTTTTCATGCCCTGTAAACCTGCATTTCTTGGTGAAGCCTGTGCTAGCTGGCTAACTCAGCCGTATAATCCACATTTAGTTCTTTACAACTCAAGTAAGTGTGAAAAACCAACGATAATTTTTTTTATGAGGATGAGGATGTTTCACAAAGGATGTGAGACAGAGGTACCTTTCTTGATTGGATGACACCTTTAGTCGTTATTATTGTCATGAATTCCTTCCTCAGAGGTCCTTACTGAAGAGCCAAGAGCATGCTGGGAGAATCCTGCATGGCCCCGGGGCCTGCACTGGGTCTCCAGATGTCTTTTCAAGAAGTCTGTTGAGCATAGAGAGGATGGGTGCGCCTTAATTTTACAATAATCTCTACAGTTGTGCCTATGCTTCCCGTCAAGTGACTTTTCCACGCCTTGCCTGTGTACAATCTTGTTTTGACTTAAAGTTGTAACGAAGATTGATTGCTTAATTTTAAGATCGAAACAGTTTGGCTCCTGAGTGCTCACGATTGTATTCTTTTCTGCTTCTTATTCACTCCACTGAATGCTGACTATTCTTAATATACATCAACCTCTTTTGTTTTCAGATTCTCCACGATTTACTGCTATTAGGATCCCTATCTTAATAACCTGGCATTCCTGCCTGTCACGAAACGTAAACTGCAGGCATATAAATATGGTAGACATGCCCTTAAAGTCAGGCCTGTAGTTTCAATCTACCATGAAATTTATAGTATGGAAAAAAAAATTCCTCTTTTTCCTGTTTGCTTTAAAATAAAAAAACTGTAGTCTCCTGAGTTCTAGAGTTTCTATAAGACAGCAGAAGGTGCTCTCAGCCAGTGTTTAGGCTCCATATGTTTCATTAAAGTGACCAGATGTCCTGAATTCATCAGAGGAAAGGAAATTGCTCTCTCTCTCTCTCTCTCTCTCTCTCTCTCTCTCTCTCTCTCTCTCTCTCTCTCATTCTCTCTCTCTCTCTGCCCTTGCCAGCATTCCTCATCATCCTTTTTATACCTTGCTATAAGCATGTCATCATTGATAACCTGTTCTTTTTGTATTCAAGATGTCAGTGTTTTGAGGAATGACAGTGAGTGTCTGACTCTCCTTTGTGACTCTGTGGTTTATTGTTATAAAAAACGTATCTCACG
The DNA here is from genome assembly GCF_004664715.2 of Peromyscus leucopus. Lineage (NCBI taxonomy): Eukaryota > Metazoa > Chordata > Mammalia > Rodentia > Cricetidae > Peromyscus > Peromyscus leucopus. The sequence continues at coordinate 4,712,887 of NC_051078.1, forward strand.
ATCTTCACACTGCTTATGGAGTCCTATAAACTGCGGCAGGAAGCAGATGTGAGTCTATTTATCGTTCTTTGAAGACTCGGCTTCAATGCACATTTGAAGTTTTCTCTCTCAAGTGCTGAATTTAAAAATACTGTCAGGAAAAATATGTGAAATGTTCAAGACTTGGAAACAGAAGAGAAGCCTTCCTGGGCATCCTTCACACAGAGTGCTGTCTCTCTGACTTCCTGGAGCATTAGAATCTTCAAGGATGCGCTCCTTTGAGGGGTGTAGTGTTAAGTCAGGGGCTCACACCTTTCAACTCAGCACTCCCTTTAATTCTTTTTTTTTCAGGGTCCAGAGATGTCTACTTATCTAGATGTTATATACAGATATTTGCCATACGAGAAACGAAAACTCAAAACTTAGAATATAATTGCAAACTCATTTTAAATTACAATATTAAATCTAGTCCCTTTAAACATTGATACTGGCTTATCTTTATGAGAAAGACTTAAGATTTATTTCAGTTTTAAACTTTTGTGTATAGTTGTGTCTGTGGATGGGTATGGACACCTGAGCACAGGGGCCTGTAGAGACCAAAGGTATCAAATCTCCTGGAGCTGGAGTTCCAGGTGGCGGCTGGAAACCACCGTGCTGGGACTGGAGCTCCACTTCTCGGCTAGAGCAGGATGTTCTTAGCTGCTGAGCCATCTCTGCGGCTCCTGGAAAGTTCTTGTAGTTTCAAATGTAAATTTTCAAAATAAAATATTTAAACAAAGAGACACTGTTTCACAATTCTGTAAAAGTCTAAAATGCCAGCCTGGTGGGCAATGGCTGGTGGACAACGGCTGAGGTCCTGATGTCTGCTTTCGCTTTGCACCTGCTTCAGGCTCTTGTTTTGGTTGAAATGTTCATAAAAGATATTTAGCCCACTTATATCTGTCGCTAGAGGAGGAAGGATATCCAAACAATCTTTTCGTGTAGATTTGGATGATCTTCTTTGCTGTTATTCTAAAAACTGGCAAAGAGGGGGTTCTGCAGTAGTGTGTACAATGATCTCAGGCAGATTTGTTTAAACCTCTCAGCCTCCCTCGCCTTTCACAATGAATCATTTATTCACACTGCATTATATATCTTGGTGTGCGGGTCATTTGGAAACCATTGGCATATGGATAAATACAGATCATCTAAATGTTGATTTAGATGACTCAGTACTAAAAAATCAGGAATATTTTTTTTTCATATTATTATCAAACTCAGGTGCTTTTGCAAACCAAATGTTCCAAAAGCAAAAACTATCTGTTATCATGTTGAAGGCTGATTTGCAATGTGCCTGCCATTACACCCAGGGATCTCCCTTAAGTATATTCCTTTTAAAGCAGTAACTGAAAATGATGAGAAAAGTGCATCAAACAGAAGCATACAGCGATTCCTCACAATGTTGCTCATGCCAGAGACACGTTTGGAATAACCCGAGATTTTTCATATTTGGCATAATGGTTGAAGAAAACACGGGAATATAAAAAGCAGAGATTACACTCATTAAAATATCATGTAAAAACTAGGTGCAGTGGCACACACCTGCAATCCCACACCCTAGAGGTGGAGTCAGTCAAGAGGGTAAGTATTCAAGGTTGTACTGGGATTCCTAGTGAATCCCAAGGCAGTCTAGGCTACAGGAGACCCACATCTCAAAATACCAACCACCAATCCACAAGCAAAAGCTCTCTGGGAGTGGACATAGAGACATGAGAAATCCCGATAGAGTCTTACATTTACCCTGGTCTCACTTAGGAATTTTTGTAGGAATGATGATAGACAGTGTTCGAAGGAGGTTTATCACAATGGTTTCATGCACACGCTGGGGTGAGAGATTTAGGACATTTGTTTTTCTTTTGTTAACAGAAGCATATATAAAGTTTCATAGGCAGGGAACATAATGAGCTATTTTCTTTTTGGAAATGAAAGCCAGTTTTGCTTCCAAAAGTAGAAGATATAAATGTGTTTTATTTTGACAGCCGATGTTGAGAAGAGTCCAAGGCAGTGTGCACATAGTTAATGTGCTCATGGAAGTGTTAGAGTAACCCTCCCAAAGAGGAATTTGACTTTACATATTAATATCTGTGTCTTTATGAGTAGAGCCAGTTCACTTTACTAATTGATCCAGTAGATATTCTCAACTTTGCAGTCAAAGACGTTTATAAAACACACATGCCAGGTAAAGAAACGGTGTAAAAATTTGGTTCGTGTTTCCCGGCTACCATGATGAGTATCCTATGCTGTTCTGCCATATTGACCCCTCTTAGTCATTTGGAAAAGAAACTCAGAAAGAAGAGGTGAGGTCCAAGCCATGCCCCGCTACTGCGCATGGGTTCTGTGGGGTCCGCCTCCCCGCTCCATCCTTCCCCTGCTGCTCCTCTGACCTCAAATCTTCATGCTGGCTTGGTCTCTGGCATGGGCACAGCCAGCCCTTGGTGTCTGCAGCTTGGCTCAAAACAACAGGTCCCCATCCCTAAATCTTTCTTCTCTGTTACTCCCAAGGCAGAGGAAGTGCAATCTAACACACCCTGAACACAGAAGGGCATCGTCCCACATCCACTGCTCTACTTTAATGAAGAAGTCTGCATACGCCAGAGATGCTCAGAGATTCCAGGGCACACAGTTTTCCATTCCAGGGAAAGAAGGGACTACGTACAGAATTGTTATACAGCTTTTTAAAGGGAATGGTTTAAACACGCATTTTCTGTTCACGCATTTCTTGTGAAACCATAAAATTATTTTCTGAGTACACTTCAGGCACATTTTGAAAAGCTTTTCTATTCAGTTTGTGTGTTTACATTTGAAAGCAACTCTTCAAACTCTTAAGTATATATATGGGTTCTCAGGTCTCACTGCTAGGAAACCCCGCCAAGGGTGATACAGTTTCCCATCGACAGGCTCTCAGATATTTTACCCATCATCAGGACATTGGAAGAATCCCAAGGTTTTCAAATCTTTTTGTGCATTTAGATTTCTTTTTCTCTAATTTTTTTTTATTGCAATTATCATCATCCTTACCCTTGTTATTTATTTGGCAATGTTATTTACCGGGGCGAGAAACACACAAGGTACAACAGGACCCACTATAAGAGTTTTTATTAGGGAAGGGAAAGGGTGGAGGTGGGTAAGCCTACCGAAAAGAAAGGTGTGTGTGTAGGGGGGGAGATGGCAAGAGAGAGGTGTGTGCTGCCGCTGGCCAGAGAAAGAGAGTGGGACTGGTAAAGCCTGCTTTTATAGGTCACCTTGCCACATGCGCATACGGACTTACATAGCTACACCATGCGTGTGATTACGTGATCATGTTGCATGCAAATTACGTAGGACGTAAGGCCCTGAAGTGACGAAGCATTTTGCCTGACTGCTGGCAGTGCATGCACGGTCATGTGACTCCAGAAGTGGCTAGGAATAATAACCATCATCACCACCACCACCACCACCACCATCATCACCATCATCATCATCATCACTGTTGTTGTTAGTATGTGTGTATGTGTGGGTGAGGGGGTGAGAGGATGCCCTGGCACATGTGGAACCCAGATGCCAACTTTTGGGAACCTGTTCTCTCCTCCACTGTGGCATCACAGGTTTGCAGTAGGGCCATCACATAGGCCAGGCTGGGACTTTGCATCTGTGGAGCATCTCACTCACCAGACCCTGTTTTTCTTTTAAGTAGAGTTCTGTAAAAACCCCGTTTGTTTGAGGTGGAAACCAAATTAATATTTCAAATACACAAATCTGTGTTTTTCTAATAACCAAAATGTCTAGACAGAATCGCAAAGAGAGCTGGAGAGAGAGGGCTCAACCAGTTAAACACTCGCTGTGCAAAGAGAGGAGCCAAGGTTGGATCCCTGGCATTCCCATGAAAAGCTGGGAGTGGAGGTGCATGCCTGTAACTCTCCTACTGGGAAGACAGGGCAGTTCTGGGGGCATGCTATGCAGCAAGCCTAGCTGAAATAGCAGCACTCGGTTCAATGAGAGATTCTTGTTAAAAATACAAGGTGCAGAGTGATAGGAGGAAGCACCTGATGTCAGCTTCTGGCCTCCATGTATGCACACATGGCCACTTACCTCTGCATATATACATACATGTAACATACACACACACACACACACACACACACACACACACACACACACACACACGATGAACTAGTATCAGCACTGAAATTAGAATATCATTTGTGACCAGACCCTGTCCTCAAGGTTATTAACGATGTGTGTACACGAGTAGCTGTTCTTTTATTTGCCTGTATTCATACAAGAGGGAGAGAAAACAGAAATCTTAACAGTATTTAAATAAAATGCCAAGTGGGGAACAACTCTTCTTTGTCTTAAGAAATGGTATGTACTGTCTAAAAATCCTCCTATACTTCTGTTATAAAAGGACATCATCATCATCATCTTTGGAAAATTCTAAAATTGTTTCCAAGAGTTCTCATTCCTTCCCTGTACCCAACAAATAAATCCAACAGCAAACACAGAGAGCAACAGTAGCAAGAGCGGAGGGGCAGAGAAAGCCACTCTCCCCAAAGGCCCTCACACATTCTTCTTTAAAGTTTTGGCTTCCATGTTAAAGGTTTTCTTTAAAGTCTCATACCTGTGTGTTGGAAACACGAAAATTTGGGGAGTTGACTCCTGGGGAGTCAACTTGCTCTAGTCTTATTTAGGTTAGGGTTCAAGTAAACTCTAAATTTCCTAATAAGAGCTGATAGTTTTTGTTGTAGAGTATTATCTTAAGGTGTGTTACTTCTGTTTATGCTGCATTTGTTTAACTCTGTGAGGCTGTGTTACTGTGCCTGTTTAAAACACCTAATGGTATAATAAAGAACTGAATGGCCAATAGCAAGGCAGGAGAAAGGATAGGTGGGGCTGGCAGGCCTAGAGGATATATAGAAGGAGAAATCTGGGAGGAGAAAAAAAAGGAGTCAAGGATGGAGGAAAGAAAGAAGGAACGAGAGAGGAAGGAGGAGGTCATCAGGGGCCAGCCACCCAGCCACACAGCCACACAGCCACACAGCCCCAGAGTAGAAATGAAAGTAAGATTACAGAAATAAGAAAAGGAAAAAGTCCAGAGGTAAAAGGCAGATGGGTTAATTTAAAATTAAGGAAAGTTGGCTAGAAACAAGTCAAGCTAGGGCTGAACATTTATAATTAAGAATAAGCCTCCTTGATTTATTTGGGAGCTGGGTAGCAGGCCCCCCAAAAGAGCCAGAAATAAACAACAAGCCTTCCTTGCATTGGCCACTCTCAGAGTAAATTATTATTGCTCTCAAGACAGCAGAAGACAGGGTGGCATGGTTTAAGCTCCGATCAAGCTCAAGGCCATTTTTAACTTGTGAAAGAATTGCTTTTGCGGCAGATGAGTCTGATTATAATGGGTTCTTAGGCTAGCATTTATACGTTGAAAAAACTCTTCATGTTCATTCCACTCGAGGGAAAAAGGCCAGTCATTATGAGTAAATAAAAATATTATATATTATCATAAATATTATTGTACTATACATGTATTTATATGTCATAAATATTCTAAATAATTTTTTTCAAAATGCAATTTTCGCAAATATTCTAATTAACGCTCTTTGTATGGTATTTTCCCTTTTCAATGCACTTACTATTGCATTTAAAAAGTGAGCTCCAGGAAAGGCGTAAAGCTATGCAGAGAAACCCTGTCTCGAAAAACTAAAAAATAATAAATAGATAGATAGATAGATGATTATTTTATATGTATAGAGGTTTGTCTGATTGTATGTCTGTGTATCATGTACATATGCATATGCCTAATGCTCAAGGAGACCAGAAGAGGGCATTAGATCCCCAGGAACTGAACTAGAGTTATAGACTACTGTGAGCATCATCATGTGGCTGGTGGTAACTGAAACCCATTCTCTCTGGAAGAACAGTAAGTGAAACAGTAAGAAAAGTAAGTGTAACTGCGAAGCCAACTCGTCAGTCCCTGCGTCTGTGTCTTAACTACATATGGCCTTGCATTTTCAACCATATCTACTTCACTGTTAAACTAAAGAAATGTTCACATAAACTAAATAGAGGGTGATGAGTGAAAATGGTGTGTGTGGGCTCACAGTCATCAGACGCTTCTGTAGCAGGAATCTTAACAGTTCTTATTAATAAAATCAAACCTGAGTCCAAGTATTGGGGTGAACACTGGAAGATCAGAGAGACAGAACAAGCCACAGCTAATCTCACCTGGCCAACTTCTCAGCTGATCTTGTTTCCTCAGAATGGAAGCCTCTGTGTCCTCATCCAAATGGCTCTCAGCTGAACTGTGCTGCTCAAAACCTAAAAGCTTAACCAGCCAAATGCAAAAATGACACAGGACTTGGCAATTAACCCAAAAATTTTCTTTTCAGGATTCCCTAAAGATGTCTTTGCCCCTAGAAAGCAGGAAACAATTTTAAGAATACGATGCCCACATTCCCAAAGAGGTGGTGTGGGGCAGGTGGTTTTTTTTGGTCTTTTAATGGGTTTTGGGACTAGGATAATTTTTATTGTTTAGGAGGGTTGGTTACAAGCTGTTGTTAAGGATTAGAAAAAGGGCTAAGCAAAGGAGATTAGATTTAAGGTTACTGTTTAAAAAGAAAAAGAAAAAGACAATTACTAGTTTTAAATAATTTACATTGGATTTTTTATACTGTATACAAATTATATATATTGAAATTGATATTGTTAGAAAATGCTATATGCATATTTCTAATTTTGTTCAAGATAGTGTACTTATACCATTCATTTAACAATGTAATGCAAATTGCTGATTCTTGAATGTTATTATTACCAACTATTAGGATATAAAGAAATGAAAGTTAGTAGTTAGACATTACAATAGAACTTGTAGTCATATTAGGTATGTTTTCAAGATTGAGCAGATATATTTTAGATAGACAGGTCATCTTCAAACCCTTCAGAGATCTACAGAATATGGCATTTAAAATGTTTTGATAACTTAGAAAATTTTTCTTTTTGTTATGACTATGAAACATGTTGGCTCCTGGCAGTACCAATCTACTTCAGAGAGAATATGGGCATTGAAGAAATTGCATATGGAGTTAATTTTCATTGTGGCAAAAGTTAGCCACTGGACAACAAAGTATCCTCGAATCAACTGCTAACAAACAGGACAGACAGGACATGAAACAAAGGACTACCGATTCTTGCCAAAACAAGTGTGGTTATGGCTTTAACAACAGGCATCCTCTGAAGCCAGGATTAAAGGTGTGTGCTACCACTGCCTATCCTCTGTTTAATATTGTGGCTGTTCTGTCTCTGACCTCAGATAAGTTTATTAGGGTGCACAACATTTTGGGGAACACAATACCACCACACACTTCATATTGTAACCTTTTCATTTATTAATTATTCACTCTTCTCTCTCTCTCTCTCTCTCTCTCTCTCTCTCTCTCTCTCTCTCTCTCTCTCTCTCTCTCTCTCTTTCTCTCTCTCTCTCTGTAGTATACAAGCCTACATGAGCCACAGCACACATATGAAGGTCAGGGAACAACTTGTGGGAATCAATTCTCTCTTTTCCACAAGGTGGGCCACAGGGACTGAATTTAGGTCACCAGGCTTAGTGGCATAATCCTCTCCTCTCTTTACTGAGCTATGCCACTCACCTATCACTTCATATTTACAAAGTTATCTATGTGTAATGTCTCATTGCTTAGTAAAACAGCTCAATTGTATATATTTTCTATAGTGTTCAGATGATAGACGCTAGCTCAGAGAGATTAATAATTACTAGTTAAATGGTGGATATGAAAAAAAGTCACCAAGTTCTCTTGACCTCTTATTGAGTTTTCTTTTTAGGACGACACTGAGGGAGGGATCATTAACTCAGATACTGGAGGCCATCACACTGACATGAATCCTTGATCATAATTGACCTAAATTATTCTGATCTACAGCTGTTCCAATTAAAATTCAACAAATAATTGCTCAGCCACGTTTTCTGCTGACTGTGGAGATCTGGCCTTGGAGGGTCTGGAGAGGGAATCTATTACTCAGAGAATAAAGAGAAGTTCTTACTGGGTTGAATTAAAGTGATTCATTTCCCCCTTTTTCTTCCTTAAAGATCTTTTCATTGATTGTGATTTTAAACAATTCCCTTGGGAAATTCCTTGTAAATGAATAGGTTGATTTTGTGATAAAACTGAGTGCTGCTGCCAGCTTTTTTTTAGCTCTCATGTGTGTTGGAACTGTCTCTTCCGTCATGGACAAGTTGACTTTCTCTGCACTTTCCATGGCCACTCACAGCTTCTCTTAGTCTTTCTACTGTTAAATCACTTTTCTTCTCATTTGAGACAGGTTCACTGCAGAGAGACAGTTCAACCTCTAGTGGGGGGTTTTAAAGTGAAAATGTACATGTGTTCAACACTCATGTTTTACTCAGTAGTGCCTTTTCTTTTATTAGCTTATGTCTGTTTTATCTGTATGCATACCTGCTCAAGACATGCGGGCCTGATTCTGGAGAAGACCGCAAGAGGGTATCTGATTCAATGGGGCTGGACTTATAGAGGTTGTGAGCCATCCTACGGGAGCTGGGAATTGAACCTCGGTCCTCTGGAAGAGCAGCCAGTGCTCTTAACCACTGAGTCACCTCTCCACCCCATCTCAACTTTTCTTTTTTAAAATCCAGACAATATTTGAAGGGATGTGTATGATACCTTTCATCTACATACTAACAACAATGAAGGGATGGATTTTCAGTTTGAATTTTTTTTGTTTTAGTTTAGCTAATTAAAATATTAAAATTTTGTCTAGCCCTGAAGCTGGATTGTTTTTCTGAAGTCTAACGCATGGTTACTGAAATTTTGAGACCCCCCCATATTTCACTGGCAATGATCCATGAGGATTTGAACCTTAAATCAAACATTGCTATATGCTTGTTTGTTATTGTTTGTGCACTAAGCAGAGTTTCCCACAGAAATCTGCTCTGCTCAGATGTAAGAACTGGGTTTCTGCTAATAGTGTCCATGAAAGTACAAGCTTCTGTGTGTCTCGTGTGACCACAGACAGGCGATGAGAGCCATCTAATCGTGTGGAGAAAAGCTTCAATATCCTTGGTGTAGATCCATTCAAGAGTGGCTGGGGTTTCCACTTGAGAACGAGTCTGGAAGTGTGCTCAAATGGCCTGCTATCTCCTCTTCTGCTTGCCCAGTAAAGCCCTTCTTTGTCGATTGTAGCCATCATAACCAATAAACTCTCCCAGAAGGAAGAGCACAGTCTGAGTCAAAGCCAGTTCTCTCCAGTGTCTTCGGTGAGCTCCACACTCCCGAAGCGAATGCCCTCTCTGGCTTCCCCACGTTCCCCAGTCTCCCTGCTGGATTGGTGTGCAGCTCCAGCAGAGCCAGCAGTCGGGAGTTCTTATCTACCCAGTAAAAGGGGTGTCTGCTCATCTCTGGAAGGTTGCCATGGCATCTTCCATTATGACAACCCAAAGTTCATGTAAGTGGAGACAATGTTGAAAGAAACTTGTTTAGAAATGAATGGTGCTGGAAGGTTTTTTTTCTTTTTCTTTTTCCTTCTTTCTTTCTTTCTTTTTTTTTAAGATTTATTTATCTATTACGTATACAATGTTCTGTCTGCATGTATCCCTGCAGGCCAGAAGAGGGCACCAGATCTCATTACAGATGATTGTGAGCCACCATGTGGTTGCTTGGAATTGAACTCAGGACGCCTGGAAGAGCAGCCAGTGCTCTTAACCTCTGAGCCATCTCTCCAGCCCAGGTTTTTTTTTTTTTTTTCCTTGACCACTCCTTCCAAGAATTGATATGTTCTGTCATCAGTGCCAAGAGAACTCATACTTTCCTTTAAGTATTTAATTATTTGTTTTCTTGTGCTCCATAGTCTTATATTTTTATATAGAAAATATTATTAAAAAATGAATGCACATGCTTCAAAGAAGTAAATACCATTTTTTTTTGTCGCTTCTTATTGTTTCCATTTCACAAAATGGTCCTATTAATTTCAATGATGCATCAAAATGGTTCATACATGTGGGGATACTGGTGCATACCTGAGATATCTGATACTTGTGTCTATGTGTAAAGATCCAAACTCACGATTAAAAACAGTTATATAATTAAAGGATTATTTGTTGAGCATGATTGATACAGTGTTTGTCTCAGAATCGAGCACTGTACATGAGAAAACAAGACAGGCACTTTTCATTTTGAAGATCTAAAGACCTGTGAGCAATTGATTTTCGGTCCAGTAGAGGAGTCTACTCTATGGAAACAATGAAGTGGTAGTGAATCCTATCACCCTCAGGCCACGGGTTGCTGTAGAAGTTGGGAAGGCTCAAGAGAGACGAGGAGAGCTCAGGCTGAACAGGTGGAGATTCCAGTAGGATTCTTCACCTTCTCATTGTGTTGCCAGTGAAGAAAATTTACCTTTCCCAGTTCAGTGTTCATAGCTTTTAATTTTTTATAATGATCTCTTTTAATTCCCATGATAAGTGTGTGAGACGCATACGCTCCTCTTGCCATAGGACAAGGCTGACCCTCAGGTACTAAGTGGCGTGCTTATGGTCACATAGCTCATCATTAATGAGATGATCCCTGTGTCTTTTGACAGGCATGATGTCTCTGTTTGATTCAGTTTGGCCCTGCAGTCATATTCCCTTGCTACAGGTCAGCTCCCTGCTGATTATCCAGTTTAATATTGGGTGAGTCAGGTGCTGAGAACTCCTCTGGGCTTTTGATTGCAAGAATCAGAAATGAATGAAACGTACGCAGGTAACAGGGTTTACGGTGTTCATTAAATACAGGTGCTGTGTGCCGTAGGTACCTCAGTAGTTCTGTTATTTGCACTGCTGTGCTAAAATACCCGAGCGAGTCACCTTAAGAGACTCATGATGGTTCTAATTCATGGTTTCACTGGGCGCTGTCCGTCATGGTGGGGTGACATGGCCGCACTCACAGTGAGTCACAGATGTGGAAATGGGCGCATGCAGCTCCCTGCTTCTGTCTCGGTGGATCGGCAAGCAGGGTGTTGGGGTTGAAAGTCGAAGTAGCTATCAGCTTTAGTGGTCTAGGTAAACCCCACCCCCTAACAATCCCACGACCTCCCTCAAACAGCAGCATCAACTGAAGACGAAGTATTCAGACATACGAACCTGGTTGGGGCCTCATCTCACATTCAACCAGAGGGCAGTTGGGTAGCTTTATGATACAACCTCTTTGGTAGCATACAGCAAAGCATGTTCCTGGCCCAGTGTGGTAAGCATATTGGAAAGCTTGGCTACAATTCCAGTACTCTGAATTCAGGGATCAGGAGCTTCACCTCTGTGTTCAAACATCTCAAAAGAGACATGTTCAGTCCACCACATAATAGTTTATTAATTAATAAAATAAATCATCCAAACTCCCTGGTGAACCTTTCCAGAATTTCTTTCTTTCTTTCTGTGTGTGTGTGTGTGTGTGTGTGTGTTTGTGTATGCAAGTATACATGTGCATCTGTGTGGAGGCCTTTTCTCCACCTTTTAAATAACACATTTTAAAATTTTGTTATTAACTGCACATGTGTGCACAGTACGTGTGGGGTCCACATGAGACAGCACATATACAGACCCAAAGGGTAACTCTGGAGTTGGTTTTCAGCTTCTAACTTTATGTGGGCTGCCGGGGTCAAGCTCAGGTTGCCAACTTTCTATCACAAGTGCCTCCTTGTCCTCCTAAGCCATCCCATCAACTCCCATCCACCTTGGTTTTTGTTTGTTTGTTGTTTCTGAGACAAGGTTTCTCTGTGTAGTTTTGTGCCTTTCCTGGAACTCACTCTGTAGCCCAGGCTGGCCTCGAACTCACAGAGATCCGCCTGCCTCTGCCTCCCAAGTGCCGGGATTAAAGGCGTGCGCCACCACCGCCCAGCCATCCACCTGGTTTTGAGACATCCTCTTTGAATCTAGAGCTCACTGATTTGCCTAGATTGGCTGGCCAGTGAGCTCCAGGGACCCTCCTGCTCCTGCCTTCACAGCAGTGGGCTTTCAGGTGTGTTCTCTTGCTTTCTGTGGCTTCTGAAGAATGAATTTGTCTTCATGCTTTCCCAGTTCCCTACTTTCTAAAAGATAAGATTGCTCTCCTGTGTAGACTCAAAGGAAAGATCAAAAGAAGAGATGTCAGGATGCTTGCTCCTGGCTTTCTATTATTACACTTTGTACCTGTTTCTGTTTCTTTATATTTAAAACACTAAATGGGGGCTAGAGATGGCTCAGTGGTTAAGAGCACTGACTGCTCTTCCAGAGGACTCAGCACCAATGACCATCTGTAACTTCAATTCCAGGGGAGCCGATGCCCTTTCTGGCCTCCAGGGCATGAGGCATGCACATAGTGCACAAGCATATGCAAGCAAAACACCCATGCACATTAATAAAAATTAATAAAAATTAAACAAATCTTAAAAACCACTAAAAGATGTCATTCATACATCCCAATTTTGATATTAATGATGGTGGTACATAGAAGGGAGGTTTAATGTTCTTTTGCGCCCCCTGTCACACCGACAGAGACATGCTTTTCAAAAAGAGACAGCCCCACAATGCTCCATCACCCTACCTCATTGTCCAGATGGAGGTGGAGGAGAGTCATCTCATCTTCAATAGACTTGGATTTGCTAGCAGCCTCTCTGTCTTTGAGGCGTCCCTGGGCGAATTTCCCCCACAAAAAATTTAGGGGCAGGAAGGAATACTAGAAAGATGGGTAGGCAGAAGGCCAATTTCAGGAGATGGAGCATTGATGTTCTCCTTCAGAATCAAGATTCCGGATAGGGCCCCTTGGAGGAGTGAATCCGAGTGAGATCATTTGGTAGATTATAGCTTCTTTAAGCCCGGGCTATGACTCCATATGGGGGCAGCAGGACTATTGTGGGGAAACAGCGGCAGTGAGGGTTCCGAATGCACAACGACGAAACATGAATTCAAAATCAAACACGCGACGAATCCCAGGTCTTTGTGGCAGTGCTCAACCGCGTTCCTGCACACAGCTTCACTTGCATCTTTGCTGAGCAGAGAACATGGATGCACACCCTGCACTGTGTGCACAGCCAGGCTACGCAATACCACGGGACCCTCCTGAAACACTGGCTCAGACTCAGGTCTCTGGCATGTTACGAACTGCAGTGTCTTCCTGCACGCCCAATGTTTTCGGCTCTTAACGGAACAGGATTGCTTCATTATGAAAACAAAGACTTTCAAACATCTCTACCGGTCACTCTCAGCATGGAAGAACCAAATTGCTACATCATGGATTTTAGTGTGCTAGATTATTTGATTTAAAAATCGCTGTTTCAGTTGCTGCCCTGACTTTTATACCACAAAAATGTCATTATTTTTACCCTGGGATTAGAGCAGAGATTTTTAAATTTTCTAACATTTCTCCCATTTTTTTGTACTATGTATTCTTGTAAAGCAACATTCTCACCATCTCATATTATAAAGTCAAGATATACATCAACTCTGAAAGGTTTTGGAGGTACTCTGTCTTACAGTATTAAATATCTGGCTAAACTTTAATTTTTTTCGAATATATATATGTATATATATATGAGCAACCACACCATGTTCGTAAGTACATTTACTTTCATTTTAAATAAATGGTAAAATAACACACATAGCACATGATTATTTTAAAGTAAATTTATTTGTCAAGGTCAGTACATGTTTGATTTCTATAGATATGTTATATCGCTAGATACCCACAGTCACATAAAATTTTCTTGAGGTGGAATGGGTCATGAACAGAAATAGTTTCAGAGTCCCCATGGTAAATCAGGTGTGGCTGAGGAACCTTACAGATGAAGCGCTGTGTTATATAACTTTAGAAATTGGTGAGGGATGTGCTTTGAAGAAGTCGATCATTTGCGCAGCTGAGTTCTGCTGTCACAGACGTGGCTTGGGCAGCAGCACAGTTTCTGTCTTTCTTCCAGGACCCCTGGCTTCTGTGGTACTGGGGAGTCAAACCCTGGGCTTCATGCACAGTGGGCAAGTCATCTATCAACCTGGCCACATCTCCAGTGCTTGAGCTAAGTTTTTGAATATTGACATTTCTTCTTGCAGGCTTGATTTTGCTAATGGTCCAATTGATATAAACAGTCATTGGTTTACTGAGATATTGTGGAGGTATGAAGTGGATTTGAAATGGACATGTATCCAAAGTTTACCTGGTAGTGGTAACATGTTCACATTTTTAATTTCACATGAAACCCTGTATATTTCATTTATGTTTCCAGTGCCGGGAATGCCATGAAATGGATGCTACACAGGGGTGCTGCGTATCCAGTTCAGACAGCTTTCTTCTCTGCACCATACGGTTGAGCGTGGTAATTTAAATTTTTGGAACTAATTGGCTCTTAACATGTGTTTTCAGAGAACGCCACACCCTGCCAGAGATATTTGCATCCTCCTGTTTGTTGATGCTCCATTCACTATAGCAAGGAATGGCGTCAGCTTAGTTGTCCTTCCACAGATGTGTGGGTAGTAGAAATACGGCATATGTAAAAATGGAATATTATTCAACTCTAAAGAAAGATGAAACCACAAAATTTGAAAAGATATGGCTGGACTTAGAATGTATAACATTTAGTAAAGGAGGTCACACAATCTCAGGAAGAAAAAAAACATACTGTAGTCAGAAGATTTCTCCAGTCCTCCCTGGCCCCTATCAGTCCATCTCGCAGCGGGCTTAATATTATTTATAACTGCTTGGCCATTAGCTCAGGCTTATTACTGACTAGCTCTTACATTTAAATTAACCTATAATTCTTATTTATGTTTAGCCACGTGGCTGGGTACCTTTTCTCAGTTCTGCCTTGTCATCTTGTTTCCTCTGTGTCTGGCTGGCTCACTCTGCTCTTCCTCTTCCCAGAATTCTCCTCATCTGCTCACCCCACCTCTACTTCCTGCCTCACTACTGGCCAATCAGCGTTTTACTAAACCAGTGTACAAGGGCACCATACATATTCTCCCTCATAAAAGCATGGTAGGCTATCATGTAAATATCTATATAAGGGAGCAGATGGGCATAGTACAACATTTAGAGAGGAGAACAAGAAAGGGAAATTTAAAAGAGAGAGAGAGAACATGCACTGGGGAGTTTATACAATTTACTTTCAGTAAGTCTTGAGAGCTCTCTCAAGGTGATACCTTTTCAATGCAAAATAAGAACTAAAATGGTCAGTGTCCACATGCGATTCCATGAGGGCAGTTACCTTACTGGGAGACCTCAATTTTTTTTTTTCTTCGATACAGGGTTTCTCTGTGTAGCTTTGCGCCTTTCCTGGGACTCACTTGGTAGCCCAGGCTGGCCTCGAACTCACAGAGATCCACCTGGCTCTGCCTCCGGAGTGCTGGGATTAAAGGCATGCGCCACCACCGCCCGGCAGAGACCTGAATTTTAAATAATGTTTTTATTAACTATTCCTGTAGGCTGTAGTTCTCTGTAAGAACTGCTGAACTTAGTGTATTTTATATATAAACAAGAATTTTGGCTATTCAAATAGAGTGTCAAGATTATTGGAAGGATGTTTAAAATATCATAATTTTGAAAATTCTGGGACTCCCTGGGCACACTGATCGATTATCACTGTTTGTCTCAGGAGTAACCATGCCAGGCATTTGAAAACACTCAGACATTTGTTTATTTGTTTTTCACTGTATGTTCTAATTCTAAAACATGTCATTGTCGATCAATAAATGTCCTTAAAAAAAAAAAAGAATGATTTCAGAAAAGCGATTGGAATTAAAAGAAAAAAAAATGCAACTTGTTCTTCCAATAAAATTGAGCATATAGTTAGAATGAACCCAAACAGCTGGTGGAAGAGCCACTATAAAATAAAGCCGATGGTGGCTCAAATACTGACGGTTTCCCTTCATTTTTGGGATTATATTTTGATGCCATTACGGGAGAATGACTTATCCTTGTCTTGAGATAAAAAGATGCCCTGAAGTCCTAGCCCCAAATGAAAACATCATTTAACAATTGACTTTAATTTTTGCCCTCGGTGTCCCCTGCTTGTCTGCATGAACACAGTGCGTGCAGTGTCCCCAAGGGAGACAGAAGAAAGGGCTCAGAAGCCCTGGAACTGGAACTTCAGTGGTCGTGAGCCACCCTGTGGGTTCTGGGAACTGAACCCGGGTCCTCTGCAAGAGCAGGCATTGCCTGATAAACCACTGAGCCATCTCACAGGAAGTAGTGGAGAATGTGACCAGCAGAGGGGACGCCCCTGGGGTGTCTTTGAGGTACCCTCTTTTGCTCCTCCACAAAAACAGGAAGCTCTAAGTTGAATGGGGTCACTGTGTGATAGGTGCCGGTACATGGGGGAGGGGGGTACTTGGTAAAATTCGATCTAAAAAGAGTGTGCTGATCAAAGCAGGAGAAGAAGCCGAGAAAACGATTGCATCTGAGTGTCCTTCAGCATCACCTTGGATATTAAGATTATTAATCACTCATTTGTAATGAGCATTTCTTCTCCTCCCACAACTAATGTGGCAAAATTCTTTCAGGAATCTGCAAGGCCGGCCATTCTTTATGAACAAGCTGTATGTTAAACAACAACAAAAATGTATTCATGTCAGCAAGATGGCTGGGTGGGTAGAGTTACTCTAAGCCTGACTACCTCAGTTTGCCCTGGGTCGCTCAGGGGTAGAACTGACGGTGGAGAGTCTTCTAACCCTCTCACAGGCTGTGGTGTGCTTGCCCCACACCCCCCCCACATGCACACTCACACAAATAAAAAAATTAAAGTGCAATAAAAAAAATTAAAAAACCGTGCTCACATAAAACGAAGTCATTTTCTATCTTCCAGTCCCCAAAGTTAATTTGGTCCTTGGATGATTTCCAGATAAGGCTCTGACATATCTCTAAGGTAGAGTTAAAGTTGTGAATCCTCTTATTTGGAGAAAGATTGAAAAAGATACGCCTTTATACAGAAAGTAATTTAGCAATCATTTTCAGAATCCGTTTCTTTCTCTCTCTCTCTCTCTCTTTCCCTCAGATATTGCTTCTGGGTCCAGACTGGTTTTTCTGGCTTTATCCCAAAGCGAGATTTCAATTGTGCTGATGATACCATAATGCACCCACTCTCCCCCAAGTGGGAGAAGGAACAGGAAAGCCCCGTTCTTAGGGCAATTACCCACTACATCCCAGATGGAGCCCTGATGGCAATGTCAGCATGGTCATGTACAATAAACTCATGATCAGCCGCAGCCACATGATCCCGAAGGCTAAAGGCAAATATTCACAAAGAAAGGAAACTTCTGAAGAAAAGCAAAAATAAAATAAATACCACTGTCAAAAGGACTCCTGTAAACTATCTCCAAATTGATCCCTTTTGAATCTGTAGGAGGGAAAATGATCTTTTCCTTTTATCTATATTAGGTTCAGAAGCTGGGGCGGCTGTGAGGAGACAGATTAAGCCGAGATCACATACAAACTTACTTCATATTATTTTTTAGGTGACCCCAAGGAAGAGAGAAGCCCGGATATTTTGGTAGTAGACTTGATGAAGAATGAAGAATCAGGAAAACATTTGCTGGGACGATGTGCAATAAAAACAAAAACACTGTGCAAAGCTGGGTGGGGACTCCCAAGACCTTAGCTCAGGCTTCTTGGCCGCCAGCCGGTCCTTCCTCGGGGTAGAGATGCGGCTCTCAGCGGCTGGAGAGACGAGGGTTAGAGACATTTATTTCTACGTGCCTCGTCTCAAATTCTTTATTTACTCACTGTGCCTTGGTGCCGTAGATTAGCATCATGTGCTCCCACCAGTCAAACTCAAGTGCGCCTTTAATCCCAGCACTCGGGAGGCAGAGCCAGGCGGATCTCTGTGAGTTCGAGGCCAGCCTGGTCTCCAAGGCGAGATCCAGGAAAGGCGCAAAGCTACACCGAGAAACCCTGTCTCGAAAAAACCAAAAAAAAAAAAAAAAAAAAAAAACATTAACAGAATTAAAAATACTACTTAACTGTTGATTAAAAAGAAGGAAAAATTAATTTTTTTCTTAAAATGAAGAAATCAAAAGTGGTTGTTTTTTTTGGGGGGGGTAAGACTCAAAAATATACCTTCAAATATGAGTTGTGGTGGTGTACAAACAACCCAAAATACACAGATTTTTTTTAATTTTTTTAATTTTTGTTTTTTGAGACAGGGTTTCCCTGTGTAGTTTTTGGAACCTGTCATGGAGCTCACTCTGTAGACCAGGCTTGGCCTCGAACTCACAGAGATCCGCCTGCCTCTGCCTCCCGAGTGCTGGGATTTAAGACGTGCGCCACCACTGCTGCTGCCACCGCTAGGCCAAATGTACAGAATTTTAAAGTGACAGTGAAATGCCATCTCTCACTTGGTTCATTTTTATAATGATAAGACTCTCAGAGAATTGCATAGGATGGGGGGGGGGGCTGTGCATTGGTGCGCATGCGCCTCCCCTCCCGCTGCCCGTGCGAGCGCATCCGGGAAGCTGGCCCTCCTCCCAGACGGTGGAGCTGTCTCCAGGTTGGTCTGACATTCCTGACTCTCCTTTCCCCTCTGCTGCTAGCTCCTTCCCTGGTGGCCTTTCTTTATTCTCCCGGAGGGTGGGTTGCTTATGTTGCAGATTCAAGACGTCGATGTCCAGGATGAACCCATGCTCCGTGTTTACAGAACGAGCACGCCGGAGGAACTCTGCGTCCCTTTGAATTGGAGACGATGTGCACATGCTTTTTTTTTTCCCCTTTGGTGAAGAATCTCTCTTCTTAGAAACTTGAGGCTTTCCCTTTTCTCCCTTCAGACTTTAAAAACTCCTTACATCCAAGGAGAATAAGATTGTTTGACCAGACTTACTTCCCGAGTAATTTCAGAAGAGTCAGGCGGTGAACACCGCCTTTCTTCCCCTCTTCAATTACCCCCCAGGGAAATGGCACAGGTGAGTAGCTGGCCTGGGGTGGGACACACAGCAGGGTTGCCTGGTGTGGCGATTAGTGCCCTCTGTTGGGTAAAACTAGGTTTGCTCTAATCGGCTAGATTATCTTGCCCTCTAGTGGTCAGTGCGAAAAAACACTGGAAGCACCGAAGAATCAGGCCACTTCCATGTTCGTTAAATAGAAAAAAATTCCAACTGAAACCATGGTGTGATAGCAACTCTAACTTAAGATGCAACTTACAGTGATTGCGTCTCCACGTTCATTTGTGGACAGGTGAATGGGATCGTGAGCGTTAAACTGACCCGCTGTCAGGCAAGAGATAACATACACAATTCAACCTAGGTGCGTGTTTTATGGGTGGAGGATGCATCCCATTGCCCTTTGCAAACGGAGCCTGTGCTTTGCCGCAGAGCTGTGTGTCCCGGGACAGCATCCCGTTTTGTTGGAATAAAAAAAAATACATGACCATTTAAAAAAATTCTTAAGTGATCCATGAAAAGATAGAACTGTACCTATCCATGGAATGTCAGCTTACGTTGCAATATGCGTGCACATCTTGTAAGACAAAACCAACCCAGCCACATTTATTTCCTTAAACAGTTCTAATGTCTTCTTTCGTGTCCCTGATGAAAGTTAATATTAAATTAACTTCCTAATTGTGCTCCACGGACTATATTTCTTTCGCCCCTTTCCGCCAGCCCACGCTGAATCTCGGTTTCGGGATCACACTGAAGAAGTAGGCGGTGCGGTGGAGTTCAGGAGCGCCGTGTTAGGGTAAGTGGCCGTGAAACCAGAAAGCCGGAATCGGGAGCTTCTCTTGACAGGTTCTGATGCTCAGGTGGCGCCGGTCATCCCGAGATGACAGGCTTGAAATGGGAAGCTTCTGTGCTTTTCATCTGTTGCTAAGTGCCTGGGAGGAGGCTTCTAACTTCGCCCCTGTGGCGGGAACCACCTCTCCGCTCGCCTGACATGCGCCACATCAAAGCCACTCAAGTCTCCTATGGAATATCGACTGTTGTCTTTGACCTCGTCTGCTGGAGCTCTCATCTCCAGGATTCAGTTCATTGAGAGTTCCAGTTCATCCTTCTTATTTATTTATTTTACTTCCGTCTTCTAGATTTTCATGGTCGCATCCTGATAGTTTTCTTCATTGTGGTGGGCTTTAATACCTCTGGTTATTTTTTTTTTTTTTACTACCAAGCGAATATGTTTAGAGATGGAGAGAGGCGGATGCAGGTAGCCCTCCACTATCCTGAAATAGATGTCCCAGAGAAAAGAAAGGACATTGAGAGTAGACAGTGACCCTGTGGCTCAACAAATATGTATTTTAATTCCTCCTATCATTGAATTAAGCACCTTATCTTTATTGAAATCTAATAACGGGATATTAAAGTCCTCTCCGCTGTCACCTTGCCAGGAGTCATTGCCTGGTATAATCCATGCCATGTCATAAGTCTGAGTCCAGATCGTGCTTGGCCATCCTCAGTGAGTAGTTCATGGGGGAGCAATCCACACTTCGGAAAAATTCTGCTGTGCTGGAAACCGCTTCCAATACAGAGCTATATTATTTTTCTCAGTCTTACCCTCAAATTCACATTTATCCATTAAATCAAAATTAAAATTATGCACAGCTAAGTGATTCTACGGACACTTGAAATTTGACATAAACTAGTTTTCATATACATGCTTGAGAACATTATCTCTGGGGACAGGATTCACCAGTTTTTTTTTCCCCTTAACATTCTCAATTTATAAACGTTCAATGAAAGGGTAAATGCTGTTGGTCTTAATGTAGCACAGAGAAACCTTAATTCCTTTAACGCCTCACAGTGCTATAAATATCTGAGGTTAACTACAATCCATTTTTCTCTTGGTCGTTTACCAAATGAAAGATCCAGAGTTATCACAGGACAAGATTCTATGTCTATCTGAATAGGGTTTAGGTTTTTGTTTGTTTGTTTGTTTTTGTTTTCTTGTTTTTTTTTTTTTAATTTTTCAAGACAGGGTTTCTCTGTGTAGTTTTGATGCCTGTTCACTCTGTAGCCCAGGCTGGCCTCAAACTCACAGAGATCTGCCTGCCTCTGCCTCTCTAGTGCTGGGATGAAAGGTGAGCACCACCACCCAGCACAGGTTTAGGTTTTTAATATGTGAATCTTTAGTCATGATGAAACTACCATACCCATAAACACTGTAGTCCATTCTTAAAACAAAATAATGAATCCATCACAATAGAGAACTTTAACAATGGGATTAGGACACTTGGTATTTTTCTGAAGTGGGATGAACAAGTTAATACAAAAGGTGTTCTCTGTCATCGATTGGACTTTCTCGGTAATTAAGACTGGAGTGGAGGTTTTGATGTCACTGGCAAGAATCCATAGGGAACAAAATTTCTCAGGTAGTGTTTAGAAAGCATACAGCTTGGTATAATACTACCATGATTTGGGGGGACAAGAAATTAGGACTCGCCAGAAATTTGATGTCTCTATTTCTACAGCATTTAATTTTCCCTTTGTTAATTTCCTTAAATGATGAATACTACCATTGCCCCTAAACTTAAACATTGGTTAGACCTAAATTCACATTAAAGATCACTGTTCATTGTTTCAGAATTAAGATTTTTTTTGGTATGTATACTTTTAGGGTAGAAAACGTTTTTTGACCTGATTGCTTATCATTATAGTTTGAAGGACATTTCATGAGTGTAAATGTAGGCAGCAGTTTATTTTAAATTCCCTTATAATATTCACTATCTGTATGTATTATAGTTCACTTAACTTGCATAAATGTATCCATTCTTTCCTGTTTTTCTTCCTTAAACTGCAGTGTAGTACTAGCCCCATGAATATATATATATGTAATAGTTATATATAATATACCTTTCATATATAGTAATTTATATATGTGATAGTTGTCTTTGCCTCTGTCTTTGGATAATTCATACTCCTAACCACAGTAAATCAGAATTTTTTTTCTTTTTCACCACAGGCTAAAGCGGGGAATCAAAGGCCATTTTAGTTTTTGCTAATCAGTAAGATAAATGGTCCTTGTCTTATGACACTTTCCCCATTTTTGAGATGCCCTGTTGTGAGAGAGCACCCTGTCTGTCCGGCGGCAATATCAGGGTCAGCGTGAGTCTTCCTGAATCCAAGCCATGCTAAAAGAATTCAGAGTTCTGAAACTGCGATTGCTTGATGGCTGGACGCTGCACAGAGATGGACTCAATCCATCTTGATAAAGAGCAACTGTGTCCTCAGACCCTAAGGAGGTTCTGGAAACATGGATGTCCATTATAGCAAATTCCCAGTTTATGGGTTATCAGGGTGAAAAAGCAAAACATTGCAGAGAAATATCACTGGATTCAGAGCCAGTTAAAAAAAAGAAAGAAAGAAAGAAAGAAAGAAAAACCTCATTTTGACCATTTGTATAGATTTTTAACATTTCCCCTGAATGATGCTAACTACCCATTATTTAAAGTAAAAAACTGAAAGGAAAGAAATAACAAATGACATTAAGTAATATAAAAATATTTTTTTTTTAAAAAAAATAACATTCTGGTTTGAAATATAGGTCTTGTTGAGCGAAGGCTATTTCAGAAGAGCACAGACAAGCAGAAGAGCAAACACAGACTCATTGTCGTTGGCGTCTCCGCTAGGGATAGACAGTGTGGCTAAAAGCAATGTGGAGAGGAGAGGGTTGACTTGGATTACAGGTTACAGTCATCTCAGAGGGAACCAAAGCAGCGACTCAAAGCAGGAACTAGAGGCAGGAACGGAAGCAGAGACCATGTAGGGATGCAGCCTTTGGCTTCCTTCATCCGGCTTGCTCAGCTACCTATCTTTCTTGTACAGCTCAGGCCCACCCGCTCAAGGATGCCAGCACCCACAGTGAGCTGGGTGCTCCTGCGTCAATTAGCAATCAAGAAAATGCCCAGCCGGCCCATGTGAGGGAAGCTGTTCCCGACCCCAGCGTCCTGAGTATCCCTCTTCCCAGGTATGTCTAGGTTCATGTCAAGTTGGCAAAGACTCATCAGCACAAACTTCCAGCTGATTATTGTAATAACCATGCAGTTTAGAAATCATCCGGTTCATTTTACTTCAGATATTTTTTTTCCACAACAAAGCACTCAAAATGAAACCAGTGAAGTTAGTATGTAGTAGTTTTCAAACTTTAAAAATATGTAGAGAATAATTGTAAATTATTGTATTTAAAAATGTAACTTACATTTACTTTAACATGTAAACTCACAATATATACAGAAGGCTGTAGTTATTATATTTAAAATGTGATGACTAACTTTTAATGTATTTACGGACTAAACACTCTGGGGAAAACCCGCTTAGCTTTGGTGAGGAATGGACCGCTATGCTGCGATAGGCCGGTAGAGGGCGCAGTGTAATGGTCACACACTCTAGGGCCCCAGAACCAATCTGTTCTTTCAGATTCTTCTCAGCATCCTTCTTCCTTCCTCAGTGACACCAGGGTCTTCATGGTACGGAGGAGAAGATCCGCTTTTTATTTGTTTTGTTGATGCTGAAATTCAAACTGAGGACCTCGCCTTTGCTTCTCTACTGGGCGGCACCGCCAGCATTTCTAGGTTCTGTGACTTCAGATTTGCATGCCAGTTAATGGGCCATTTCCTAACTCCCAGTGTTTTATAGAAGACGTGTATTAGGCAGGGTTCTCTGTAGGAACAGAATGTGTGTGCATATATGCAAAGGTGCGTGTGTGTGCATGTGTGCATGCGTGCGTGCATGTGTGTGCGTGCGTGCGTGCGTGAGTGCGTGCATGCGTGTGTGTGTGTGTGTGTGTGTGTGTGTGTGTGTGTGTGTGTGATTTATTGGATTGTCTTTGTCTTCCATGATAGGAGCCTGACCCAACAAGGTCCATTGCCCCTTGAGCTCTGGAGAGGCAGAGAACCCAGTAGGTGCTCTGTCAGGAAGCCAGATCCTCAGTGGGTCCACTCAGATCCTGACAGCCTGGAGCCTTCCTGTATATAAGATGCTGATGTTGAGAAAGCCAAAGGTTTTGGAGGCTGACATCAGTGAGGGGAGATACATTCACCCAGGAGGGGATGAGGGCCGCACATGCGCACTTGTTTTTCCTTTGATCTCTGGTGTAAGGTGCTTCCTTCTGGGAGGGGAGGGCAGGTCCTCACCCCACCCCCATGGTTACGCTCTCCAGAGAAGTCCTCACAGGAATGCCCATTGTTTCTTGGGTGATTCTGAAGGCCATCAAGTAACAACAGTTGAGACCAAATACCAAAAATTGTTCCATTGTGACTGCTGCACTTCATAAATGACACCCCAGTACTTCTTTCTTTCAACTTTCTGCAAACATTTGGCATTTAACTGCTTACCCTGGAAACTCTGTATCCTTTGCCACAATCTCTCTCTCTCTCTCTTTTTCTTTATGATTCTTTTGTGTTGCTTTCTGTGGATCTCAAGTTCTGAGGAATTTCATGTTATTGTTACTTTTAGTTCTTTATTTTATTATATATATATAGTGTTCTGCCTGCATGTACACCTGCACACCAGAAGAGGGCACCAGATCTCATCGTAGATGGTTGTGAGCCACCATGCAGTTGCTGGGAATTGAACTCAGGACCTGTCCAACAATTCCTAAGAGCAAGTCATAAGCAAGCAAAGGTTAGCTTTGTAGGACTACAGCCTACCTTGGGGCTTGCTGTGGTGGTCACTAAGACAGAAATCTCTTATTGAACTTCAAATATAAATGTTCATAGATTTTTCTTTCCTCTCAGGGTGAGCAATACTCCCAAAGAAAGGCCTCAAACTTTGTATTGTAAAGAAGACTCTAGCTTCCTAAGGAGGACATGGGGTAGCTGCGTTCCATCAGTCCCGGAGAGATGTTGACAACATCTTCATGCTCACTTGTTGTTTAAACAAAGGTTATACACTTGCCATTTTCCATACCCTGGAATCCCTGAGGCCTTCAGGCTCAGTTTCTCCTCAGAACAACATTCTGTTTTATAAATGTGAAAAAGGAATGTGTGAAAGATAGTCTCTTACTTCTTTTTTTTCTCTCTTTCTCTTTCTCCCTCCCTTCCTCTCTCATTTCAAGGTCATGATGGGTAACAGCCATATCCCAGGACAGACTTTAATCAGCAGAGGTGGAAAAGGGAAGCTTGGATCTATGTATTTCTGTCCATATTTCTGCCGACCCTTAACAGCTACTGTTATGAAGGGACCTATTACAGTTTGATACACACACACACACACACACACACACACACACACACACACACACACACATATACACACACACCTTAAGTTCTTCTCCACAGATAATAGAAGCTCACTGATGAAGTTTTGAGACAAGTGCTGTCAGGTATTGTAGCCATTCCCTCATTACCAGATTCTAAAAACTGAACCCGAACCAAAATTTGCCTTACCTACAAACAAAAGGAAAGCAGATGTTACCAGTTGACTTAAGGAAATCTCAGCTCTTAATATTTCCTTATTACTTTTCTTGAGAAGTTGATGTGGATTAACACAGATTTTTGACAGGGTGAGCTTCTACTAACTATGTATTGGAAATTTGAGATAAAATATATAATCTCTAGTGTTCACAGTGCATCCTTCCACACAAGGAGAAGAAGAGGTTTTAGTTCATGTAGTGCTTTGAGTGAGAATGCCCCCCCCCCAGCCTGTATGTTTGAATGCTTGGTCCCCAGTTAGTGGAACTGTTTGGGAAGGATTAGGCGGTGTGGCCTTATTGGATAGGTATGTCACTTGGGGTGGGCTTTGAGGCTTTAAAAGCCCATGCCAGACCCAGTGTGTATGTGTGTCTCTCTCTGTGCCTGCAACTTGTGAAACAGATGTGAGCTCTCAGGCACCGCTCTAGCATCATGCTGGCCTGCCTGCTGCCATGTTCCCAGCCATGATGTTCATGGACTCACTCTCTGAAAGTGTAAACAAGCTCCCTGTTAAACAGCCTCCTTTGCAAACTGTCTTGATCACGGTGTCTTCTCACAGTAATGGGACAGTGACTAAGACAGCGGGTTTCTTAAAGAGAGAGACTCCCTATGCAGCAGTATCTTGAATAAATTTTGATTTTATTGATGGGAATTTATAGGTTATATTTATTAATCATATCACTACATTTCACCAAGGTTACACATGTTAACTAGCACACTTTGGATAGTAGAGATGAATAACAAAATTGCATTAGTTGCGTCTTGAGTAGGCATTCCCTTCCCATTCTACCTGAGTACTACCCAACTGAACTTTCCTTGTTATTCTAGCTGACTATCATTGGCTTGACACCTTGCATTAGCTACTTGGGTTGTTGACTAAGTAGCATGCACCTCACTTCTCAGTCTCTTCAGGTTTTAAGAATAAAGTACATTAATACTGTGACACTCAACTTCTGAGGAAACTACACCAAGTAACAACTGGTCTAAGCACTTCATTCAGTACTCACTGGCTTGATTCCATTGGTCTAATGTTGTTGGTTGTTTTTTACTCTTTACTCTTTGGAAGCTTACCACCCAGCTCCCAAATAAATACACAGAGGTTTTTCTTATTTGTAAATGCCTGGCCTTAGCTTGGCTTATTTCTTGCCAGCATTCCTCCACTTAAATTATCCGATCTACCTTTTGCTTCTGGGCTTTTTCCCTTTCTCACTTTGGTATATCTTACTTTTCTTTTACTCAGAGGCTGGCTGTGTGGCTGGCCCTGAGCATCCTTTCTCTCCTTGTTATCTTTCTTCTCCTCCTCCTGATTTTTTCCTTCTGTTTATTCTCTCTGCCTGCCAGCCCTGCCTATCTTTCCCCCTGCCTTGCTATAGGCCATTCAGCTCTTATGCTTTAGACAGGCAAAGTAACACAGCTTCACAGAGTCAAACAAATGCAACATAAAAGAATGAAACACATCTTTGCATTATTAAAAAATATCCCACAGCATAAGCAAATGTAACACATCTTAAAATAATATTCTACAACAGTCTAACTTTTCTATGCTCTTTTTATCCTTCTAATAAACCATCCATTTCCTGTTGACAAAAAAAAAAAAAAAAAAAAACTGCTGACGTCTATTTTCTGTGCTGTATGTTGGCTCATTTTCCTTGTCCTAGATTTGTGCTCATTAAAAACTGTGCTGCCTCATATAGTAATGGGGAACAGGAGGGGCAGACAAGCTTAAATTATTTAAATCCTGTCTCTTAACACTGTGGAACTTATTTTCCAAAAGATGAAGACTTTTTTTAAAATCATCCAGCTCATTTAGGCAATCTGGGAAAAGTACAATTCCTACCAATGTTCTTTTATAAAATTGTAAAACCAAACCAACCAAACAAACAAACGAACGAACAACAACAACAAAAAACTGTGGAACTAATAGCTCTCAACATCATCCATCTCTTTATGTAGAAAAAAAAATGCTCTACAAACAAAAGCAATGAGTTAGAGAAATACAAGAAGCTAATTAGGTTGATGGACACAATTTTAGATTTCCCTGTTATTTAATAGGTGGTTTAGCAGGATCAACAAATTGAATTACAAATAAAATAATGGGAGATTACAGTAAGTCCTTCAATTGTTCTCTAAATAATTAATGGGGATGCTTACAAAATGGTTATTATTGTGATATTTAAGCAGTTGATTAGCAGATTATTTACTAAGTCACAGTGAAAGAATTTTTAAAAGGCAAAGTAGACAGAGGGATAAAGAAATGAATAGGAGACACTATCACTGTACATGGGAAAGTGGTCAGTCAATTTCTGGGGACAGCATATTAACTATTTGTTAGATTTGTTCCTGATAAGAGAACCCAGACTGCAGCTCCTCTGCCAGAACTTCAGCTTGTCGTAACCATGGAAAATGGATATTCTCTGTTCTGGTTTCCTGTAGAGACACCGACTGCCAAAGTTGGGTTTCAAAATCTCATGTCTTCTTGTGGCTAGTCTTAACACCAAGGATTGCTCTGGCTGCTTTTGCCTCAATTTGGGTCATACTGGTTTTAAAAAAATTGCTATCTCCCTCCTCTCATTATAATCAAGTTGCAAAATACAAACCCCATTGTAAGCTCAATTTTCAGTGGGCTACATTTTACAATCACCCTGGGATATTCTTGAGAAAATTACAAATACTAGAAAATGAAGTCACATTTTCACAGTTGATGTTTTTACTGAGTTCAAACTATGTAGTCACTATCACATTTAGAAATAACCTTCTTTAGAACCTTTGACTTTGAGACGCATGTCTCTTTGAAAAGAGGACACGTATAAATATATCAAAATGCTGGCTGTTTCACAGAAATGATTTTGAGTCAACATAGTAAGTACTTTTTCATTTTTTTTCTCTTAAATGAGGAAAATGATAGAGAATGTACAACCAATTCACCAGATAGTCTGGCTTCATAAATAATCAATTACTAATCTGGGGCATCACTGAGTTGAAAAAAAATCTAGTGGAATAAATTATTTTGATACAATAATTTATGGAAAGAAACACAGAAAGCTCATGCTCAGAACTCCAAGTATATTGCTTGTCCCACCCTGCTTTAGGTTTTGACAATCAACAAATGGCAATAATTCTAAATTATGAAAATGACTCTCCTTTTTTATATCAATATGATGTTGTAGATCAGAGCTCTACTGAAGCAAACCAAATTTATCCAGTTTTTACTCCATATAATAGTTTTCTTTCTAGGAATGTTATTCTATTACATTTCATTATGTAAATTTAACAAGATCACATTCTGCAACATGTAGACAATTTCAACTTATCAATTATGGTTTATGAAGAAAATGTTTGTATATTTTAAAGTAATTCTGTGAAGCAGGTACTATTATTTTCATGTTTTAAAATTCTACATTTAGTCAAGATTTACAAATTAAAACTACATGAAACAGATTTGGTGGGAGGAATTTATTTGCAGCATTTTTTATATGGTTAAAAGAATTGAATGGTGTCTATATTCTCACTTCTATTTTACAAAAACTTGAATTTCACAAATAATAGTTAGATTCATTGAGATTACACAATTAAAACATGATAGGTTCCAGAAAGAACTCAAAGTCTTCTGATAGTGGCTGTTTTTTTCAGAGTTATCTGAGACCAATGAAATACAGTTCCTGTGAAACTACAGTCCATGTTTATGGTAACAGCGACATGAAAACAGATGTGACTTAGATTGTACTTGAAGCCATAAGCTGATAGGTAAGTATCTCGTAAACAAAACTGTTTTAGGAAGCACCGAATATTTCTCGTTAGTACTATTCACCAAATTATAACATTAGCAAAAGTGACACTGTAACAGTTAACTCAAGTGACTTAGAAAAGTGGTTTCTATTATTCTCACCACATGGAGAGGCATTTATGCTGTACGTAAATGGACAATGGCAAAGCTGTTGAAGCAACACAGATTTCCAGACCAGCACTGTTGGCATTGTAGTTATAGTTCATCAGTCACAAAACAAGTACTTCACTAATAACAGTTTTCTGACGTAACCTTTTCTACCCTAGTCACTAATATATACGTGCACAACTATTTATAATCCACCATCTCTCTATCTCTCTATCATGTATCTATCTATCATCTATATCTATTTATCATCTATCATTTACCTGTGTATCTACCTACCAATGTATCTATCAATCTCTCTCTAACATCTATCTATCATCTATCTATCTATCTATCTATCTATCTATCTATCTATCTATCTATCTATCTATCTCATCTATTTCTCTCATATATTCATCTATTTGTCTGTCTATCATCTATCTATCTATTAGCTATCTCTTTATCCTCTGTCATCTCTATCATCTATCTATCATTTTTCTATCTATCTACTTATCTATGATGTATCTATCATATTTCTATCTATCTGTCAATCAATCAATCTATCTTTCTACCTATGTGTCATCTATCTCTTTATTCATCAATTATCTATCTATCATCTCTCTATTTCTCTCTGCTTATTTGTCTATATATCTACCTATTAATCCATTTATAAATCATCTCTCTATTATCTCTCTCTATCATCTATGTATCTACTTATCTGCCATCTACCTATCATCTATCTATCTATTCATCATCTCTCATCTCTCATTTTCCTGTTACAAAGCAATGAAGAGACAAATGGCTGATGTAACAAGAACATATGTCTTTTGAATACATGGCTTTTCCTTAACATACATATTAACCTTGTCTAGAATCTTTTTCCATGTCCATGGTTTTATCACTTGTTAAGATACTTATGTTAACAGATCAGAAAATGATTAGAATAAGAATGAAGGTGAGAATCCATTTCAAAACTTGGGTAGGGAAGCTAAAACCTAGGATGGGAATCTACATTAGTTATCTACATGCCCACACAGAACATTATCTGCATACCATCAGCACAGGAACTAAATGAATTTGTCAAAGCTAATTTTATAATGCTTCCTAGATTCTCTCCATGTTATAATACACTTAAAATAGTCCCTCCAAATTCTGTTGCTTTTGATTTCTTTTTAATAAAGTGGAAGTAGGGAGAAGTCATGTACTCTGGAGGTGAGAAGATTCTCAGAAAGGTTAGAAGCAGGACAGAAATAATACAAAACTCTTTCAGAAGGAATGTAGGACCTCAATGGAAGAGACTAGAGTTGGACACTAATTGCCAACAATGAAGAAGAGTATAGTAAATGAAGTAGCATCACTCTTTTATAAATTAAAAAGAACCAAACTCTGATCCGGCAGTCTCACAGATAGGATGGAGTCTTTTCTGCAAGTGGAAGCTGAAGTGGCATCAATGGGGAGGCATCCGGGACGTCTCTTTCCTACCTTTAGAGGCTGATATCACAGACAAACTGTCTACCTAAAGATGGGATAGAGGCAGCAAACGTGAAGGGTTTCTAGCAGCACCAAGCCTCAAAACTGAACTTTCAAAATGGCTGTTTTTGGGGAGTAAAACCGAGGAGTCAATCTTTCTTATCCTAGAGCTTCTGGAGACACAACATCACTGGATAAGCATGACCTAGACTTAATCATGAACTCTGTTTGGACATTTTGGAGAAGCCATAAACATGAAGCATTATATTTGTTGACATTTTAACACAATTTTCTAGTTTACTGTGTAGGGTGGGAACTTGGGTGAGGATCACCAAACATACGTCTGATCATGCAGTGTGCCCTGCAGCACATGGTTGTGGGTGTATGTGATGAAACAGATCCTGTTCTCTCCAGTCATTCCAGTACGAGGGCACATGAAGTGTGGTGAAACATGGAGTTAATGTTTATTTTCTGTATTTGATATTTTAAAGTCTGGACTATAAAAAGCACTTAAGAGCCGGGCGTTGGTGGCGCACGCCTTTAATCCCAGCACTCGGGAGGCAGAGCCAGGTGGATCTCTGTGAGTTCGAGGCCAACCTGGGCTACCAAGTGAGCTCCAGGAAAGGCGCAAAGCTACACAGAGAAACCCTGTCTCGAAAAACCAAAAAAAAAAAAAAGCACTTAAGAGACAGGTTTTACTGTTATCAGGAAAACTTTGAAGTTAAATAAACTAGAAATAATAGGAACATTAGTTACTTTGGTTTGGAAATTAATATCGTGAAAATGGATCTTAGCATGTGTACTTGTCATAAATGCAAAGGAAAGGAAAATCTAATTTAATTAATTCATTAATTTTCCTCAATCATTAAATAAATGTTGCATGAATACCTACAACATGTAAATCTTGTGCTGGCCCTGTAGGTGGAATAAAGATGAATAAAACATGTCTCTAGCCTGGGGCAGTCACTGTCAGGGTCTAGTGAACAATAATAAAGAACTAAGCACATGAAGAGAGGGATTTATGTGATCAATCTGTTCGGAATTAAAGCCTGGTAGGCCATCTATCCACAAAGGTGAGTTATTGATTTCTACCATATCTTATTCCAAAAAGAGTGTTTTAGGAATGAGATAGACACAATGAAACAAAAATAAAAGCTGGGGTATTGAAGAAAAAGAAAAGAAATAACTCATTGAGGATGTAGGAAAAAAAATGAACCTGTTCCCTCAGAAAGTACACTATAGCACAATATTCAGGTTTCTATCAAGGATAGACAAAGAAAATACCAAGAAAATGAGAAGGATGCATATTTCCTTTAGGTGTAAAGAAAAGAGCAAGTGTATGTACTTTAAATATTGTTACATTTACTTTTCTAAGGCTTCAGAAAATTAAATGTCATTTCTCAGTGCGAGATGATATGCACAAATGTGCTTTAAACTCTTCAAAAGGCAGTATATGGCACTTAATCTTGGCTGTGTTTTTTATCTCTTTATACATTTTATCACTTTGTACTTATTGTCAAATCTCCATGACATTAAAAATAGAAAATGAAAAGAGATTTTAAAAAACCTTAAATTACTGTTATTTTTCTCACAGTTTTCGCAGAGGTTTGCCACCATCTTGACTCAAAGCTACTCTTGGATCAGCCACTTGGTGTCCTGTGGCCTGGAGTCTCGGAGCACCCCAGAGCTCTACATTCACTTTCTGTCAGATCAGACAGCTTGCACCCCTTTCCCTGGGGTCTCACTGACCTATATTATTACTGACAATAGAGGGCGCTTCAACCTCAGGTCTTGAACTAGCTACTGGATTAGAAGACCCAAATATCCACTTTACCACTTAGCTGAAATATGTACAGTGCTGTCTGGGTTGATAAGGTTTGTTTATACCATCTGTCTGTCCGTCCATCCATCTATCCATCCATCCATCTATATCCATCCATCCATCCTTTTATTTCACTTGGTTTTTAATTCAAAAGAAGGAATACCCCTACTGGATGTACTAGCACACTAGCAAAAATGGGTTCTACTAATTCAAGACATGTTTAGGAAAAAAAAATCAAAAGGATGTTTCATTTTTACAAATAACATCTGCGTATATTTTTTTAAATGCATCTTATTAACCACAAGTACAGAATGGAAAATATCTTACAATTTCCATCTAGACATCTAGCACTAACGATTCCCTTTCCATTTTCTACCATTTGGAAGACTCCATTTACCTTTCCTCCAGTAATGTAAAACGATTAAGCATCTTTTATGTTGCTATGCAAAAAGAGACTAGTGATCCTTAAGACTCAACGTATTTTGTAACATAAAACCGCAGTTTATTAAAATATTAAGTACTCTTCAAACCTCAGTTTATGAAAAGACAGTGAAAGCTGAAGAAGCAGACGTTATTTTCTCTGATCCAAATGTAATCAATGACTTTTAACCTCCACGGATTAGTATTTACGGTGTAAGTGGTTGATTCTCGAGTCTCCTAACTTGCTTAATTGCACCCTTGGTGCCTCTATTTGTGTTTACTCCAGAGCAGAGGGTTATTCTGAGGAGACATTCACCAGCGTCTTTGCTGTCAGATGCCCTTATACGTATGTACATGAGACCCGCAGCCAGACAGTTCCGTTTCAACCCAGTTTTGCCAACAGCATTTCAGTTGCATAGTAGCTGTGTGATAAATGGTGACTGTGCTAGTCATCTGAATGCACAGAACATTTCCACCATGGCAAAGCCCTCAAGAGTGAAGTGCCAGTGGGCATTACTGTGTTCTTCACTCTACCTCTGATGTCTACTTGGGTGTGTGCTCAGGTTACTCTGTGTGTGAACGTGGTGGCCAGAGGATGACATTGTGTTTCTGCTCCTATCACTCTCCACCTTAAGTTGGGGAGGGCGGGGTCTCTCACTGAACCTGCCATTTGCCCATTTGGCTAGGTTAGCCGGTAGGCAAACTCCAGGGATATTTCTCCAGTGCTGGAACCTTGTATCACTCTCAATGATGAACTGTGATGAATTATTTAAGAGTCATCTTAGGCTGCAGAGATGGTTCAGTGGTTAAGAGCACTTGCTGCTTTTGAAGAAGGCCTGGGTTTTGTTCTCAGCATTTCACAACTGTATGGAATTCCAGTTCCAGGGGTTCTGACACCCTCTTCTGGCCTCAATGGCCATCAGACCTACACAGTGTGCTTACATAAAGTGCAGGCAAAACAATCAAAAAAATAAAGAAAAAAGAAAAAAAAAGAAACCCAAATAATACTATTATTATACTAATAATACTAATCAACTATCCATAATGCTTTCACTTACTCACTTGCTAAGGACAAACAATAGAGGTGAACCTTCATTTGAGCTTTGAAAGTATTTGTTTCATAGCATAATACAAACATTTACACATGTTTTTAGTATGAAGCAAGGGTCTGTGGTCTTACAGCCCCTAGCAACAGAGACTTTCAGGCTATGTAGTGGACTTGGGGGGCAGGCACCTTGGTGTGTGGAGATAGTAGCTCAGGGAGCAAGGTAGAGAATTTGGGCAACGAACAGGTCACATTTACCACTAAGGTAGACCTTAGATTTGTAGGGAGAAGCCATGGATGCTGACAGAATAAAAGTGGAGGAGGACAATGACGATTGTGTGACAATCTCTGACATGCGAGTGAAATTAATTTCACTGACTTTGGGTCCTATTTCACAAACATCAAGACTAAAGGATGTCATCTCCTTTTAACAGCGCAGTTGAGTATCTGCACACGATGTTGAAGTGAACCGAGGACAGGCGTGCTCCTGTAGATTTCAGGGTCAGAGCACCGGCAAATAATATTTCCACCCTTGTCTGCACCGCTTAATGAGACAAGGGGAGCAGCTGACTTCGGATGTGTCCTGTATTGTAAATCATGGGGCTATCAGGTTCAGCAGGGTCGATGGGCTGCTTCAGCATCCGCTCCACAGCACCAGGGCCCAGAAAGTAGCCAGAGAATATGGAATAATAACCCACATGGTTGACTCATAGGTAGAATGGCCCTCTTCTGCAGATGGGATCTAGCTGGAAGATACCTCTATATGCACCAAAAAGAGGATAATTATGAACATTTAGATAAAACCACCAGACTAAATGTTCTATTTCTACCCTCTTCAATCAAGACATGAATAGAATGGAAAATGAAAATTTGTGTTTATAGGCATAAATTATTCAATCTTGGTGACTTCCCCAGTCTTTGGTGATTTCAGGGTTTTCTTTTTTTGTATAATATTGACAATGATGCTGCGGTCACCGTACTTCTCAATGCTTTCCTCTGTACATTGGTGAGGTTCTCACTTTCTCTCCCTTACACTCTGGACAGGATCTCACTGTGTAGCCAAAGACATCCTCAAACCTGAAGCGGTTCTGCCTCAGCTTCCAGAGTTCTGGGATTCTAGGTTGGAGCTCCTTACTAGTACATATGTCTTGAAGGAAGAGATAACTCTTATGCTTATGTTATTGTATTTTATAGTCTTGCTGTAGTGGTACCAGAACCAAGATAGCCCAGAACTGTAGTGAATACTGTCTTCATGCTCAGATAATTTAGATTGTTTTCTACAGGGAATTGGGTTGTGTGTGTGGCTCAGCTGAAATGCTTGCTATTCAAGACTAAAGATAGGAGTTCGGATCCCCAGCATTCATATAGAAGCCAGGTATTATGGTGAACACATGTAACCCCAATGCTAGGAGAGAGGAAGTAAAGAGAGGCAGATCTATGGACCTCACTAGCCAGCCAATATACACAATGGGTGAGTTCTAGGTTCAAAAAATAAGATAGAGTGTGATTGTGAAGACACTAGATGTCAACCACTGCCTCCCCCAACACAGATAATTATTTCTGTATATCTTGGGATATTTTGAATTCAGCTTTTAAAATAACCTCACTGGTTCACAGCATTGAGCAACTTCTACATTTCAGCAACTTATGGATGTCATAATTCAGAAGAAAAGATAGTATTATAGGTTGTCATAACACCTATAGTAAAATGAACCTACGGGATGTGGAACAGTCTAGTTCTGTATAACCAGCCCAGCTTTACTGAGCAGCTTTCCTAGTTAGAGTGTGAGTCTAGCCCCAGCCACCAGGCTGAGGAAGCTTCAGCCCTCACTCGACAAATGGTCTGCATTCCCTTAACCCACAAATATATGAGCTTTATCAAACAGAATATTATAAACAGTGAAAGAAACATTTTTTGTCTTTTCTCTTAACAAATTTAAACAGGGGCCTGCATAGGAGTCATACTCGTCATTGAATTATTCTACTTACCTACCCTCTAAAAATTCCTAATTTCTGTACCATTTTTGGAATCAGAGAAACCAACTGACCAACCCCAGCAGAATACAAAGTGAAGCGCAGGTCAAGGATAATAGGGTAATTTGCCAGTTTTCTCCAGATGAGCCAATCTTGATAACTTAGTGCTGCGAATTCTGTTGTTCTCCCTGATTGGATGGAGAAGGCAGAGGAAGCTTCCCCGCCTCCCTTTTTTTCCCTCCCAGGCTTAAAAATCCTCAGCAGATGCAGTGATATAGACCTGCATTTAAATCCTCGTACTTCAGAGATGCAACTGTGAACTGTGCTCTCCCTGAATTTGTAATTAGAGGCTGAAACAGATGGCAAAGGCTGAACAGAAAGAGGCGTCCATTAAAGCTACTTGTACTGCCAAAAAGATGGCTCATTCCAAGAACAGACTCATTTTCCTCTGCGCGAAATATAGCAGCACACACACGCCACGCTGTGAAGAAACTTTGCCTCTCGGAGCACCTAACGCAGGATCCCAACATTCATTGAAAAGTCAATAAACAGCCCCTCCCCACTTTTGAACACAAAGGAGTGCCGTTGGTCGTGGGAGGTGAGGCTTGGTTGGAAGCTCTCAACATTCAATTTAATGTGCTAACCATGTCACCTTTAAGGATGCTGTTGTGTACAGCGAATGCGGAACATAGTTTCCTTCTAAAATTTCAGCCGAACTCATTGGAACAGATGAAGATTCATTAGCAATGATGTGAGAAACACTCTGGTGTATGGTGAACACACATCTGGTAAGGCAACATCCTGAAGATATGTGTGCTCTGTGTTTGAGTATTTAACAGCCCTCTCGTCTTTACAGAAGTAAAGAATGCAAGCTATTATCAGTGTGAAAGCACAGAAGTAAGTTTTTGGAATGGAAACCGCTCATCTGTACCCCACGGTCTGAGTGTTCTCAGGATGAAGACACACTTATGTATTCATACATGCTAGTATTAACTGATATTTTAAAATATTTATTTATTTTTATTTTGTATGTAAGAGTATTTTGTGTACTATGTGTGTGCTTGATACTTGCAGATACCAGAAGGGAATGTTGGATCCCCTGGAACTGGAGTTACAAGCAATTGTGGGCCACCATGTAGACTAGACATAGGTCCCCTGCAAGAGCAGAAAGTACCCTTAACTGCTGAGCCATCTCCACAGTCCTCTGTGTATTTAAATAATGGTATTTTAATGATTTTTTAGGAGTCTGGTATTGTTCATGGACAGCATGTTGAGAAAGACTGATCTTGCTTGCTGGAAACTTATGTTTTAAGAGGGTGAACACCTTTGTCATTTCAAATTGACTTTCTCTAGAGTACACAGTGAAGGAAAAGAAACATCCATGTTCTTCTGAGGCCAGCCTTCACGTTGACAGAAATGGCAAAGTCTAGAAGAATTTGAATAGTCCATCAATTTTTTTAAGGTAATGTTGGCCAAGTTCATCAACCGCACCTTCATATTTAAAGATAGATAGCACCTCTTAAAGCATTGCTGTGGTGAAAAATCATGTTTATCTCCCATGTTTTCTAGATCATATTTTGTGCTCAGTAAAGAGACATTCTTTATCTTTTATTTTAAATTTCATCCCAAATTACTTGCATGCAACTTACCTTGATTATTCTATTAAGGCCAGTAGTTTAAGCCTATAATGTAACCCTTTTGTCTGTTATCAGGTAGTAGCTAGTTCATATTCTAGAAGTTCAGAAATAGGATGAAGGATATCAATTCTTATACCAAACATCATATTTAGTGTCAAAATAGCAATAACAACAATTCACACTTACACAGTTCTTACTATCTGCTACTCAGTCTACACATCAACCCATGAAGTCAGTGTTGTCTTCTGGAAGTATATGGTGGTTAACACTTGCTCCTATTCACACTGAGAACACTTGGTGACATCAGTACTTAAATTTAGCCTTCAGAACTAGCATGAATGACATATTCAAGCACTGTACATAATGTGGCTTAAATTTAGATCAGTCCTAAATTCCTATCCTACACTGCTGAGGTTCTATAACAATAATAAAAACATACACATCAAAAAGAAGAATATAAAAGCATCTTTTTACGTAGGTGTTATCACACAACAAA
The DNA here is from genome assembly GCF_004664715.2 of Peromyscus leucopus. Taxonomy (NCBI): domain Eukaryota; kingdom Metazoa; phylum Chordata; class Mammalia; order Rodentia; family Cricetidae; genus Peromyscus; species Peromyscus leucopus. The sequence goes on from NC_051078.1 coordinate 4,750,969, forward strand.
GTTGACTGGAAAATTCTGAGAGATATTAAGAGATCAGTGCTGTGATATACAAAATCAATATTTTTATTCAGTTCTGGTGGCCAAGCTTATAGTAGCAGATACTTAGGAGGCTAAGGAAGGGGACTCTTGAATTTAGGGCCTTCTAGGGTTATAGAGTGAGTTCAAGGCCAACATGTACAGTTTAGTGAGACCTTGTCTCAAAACAAAGTTCAAATGAGGTTGAGGATATAACTCAGCGGTAGTTCATGGAGCCCTAAGTTTCAGTGCTACAACACAGTTATAGTTGTACTTATTAAACAATGTAAAAGAAAATATTCCCACTGAAAGTAAGAATGTTAGTCATGGTAAGTAGTAATAACTATAAGCCTTGCAACAACTGGAAACATATGCTGGAAACATAAAACTTTATAGCTATATTCAGAAGAGCTACATAGAAGAAGAGCCATATTTATAGATGTAAAATCTCAACTTAAAAACTTGTTTTTAATGTGAATGTAATAGTGAAGGACCCTTGTTTGACTTTTGCATGTACTCCAAACCCAATTCTAAAATTAGTGTAGAAAAGAAAATGCAGAATTAGTGTGGAAAAGCAATTGTGAAGAAAAATAACAAGAGTCATCAGATACCACACACACTTGTGATATTGAGTGATTAGTTGGTATGTCTAGTGGAGCACAACAGGAATGTATATAATGTTTGGGATACTAAATTCACAAAAGGTTTCTTTTTTTCTAAATCATTTAGCAAAACATACACTTCTTAAAAAAATGGGATTGGATGGTTTTTCTAATCATTTGGAAAATAGAAGTTGGATTCCCTACCATTGAAGATTCACAAATATTGTTCCAAAGAGACACAATAAATAGCTCTATCCTCTATCTATCTATCTGTCTGTCTGTCTGTCTATCTATCTATCTATCTATTTATCTATATCTATTTATCTATCTAGCTCTCTACCCATCCATCCATCCATCCATCCATCATCTACCTATCTACAAAAGAAGAAAGGCATATACACATCATAAGGAAAACTGTCTGGACTTTAGAGCACTGAGGATATTCTTTTAAAATATACAGTAAGAAAATACATAAAGACAACGAATACATTCATTAATAATATAATATTTCCAAAATCAAAAGACACTATAAATTTACAGAACAAGTAGTGAACTAGTAGAAATAATTATAATGTGCAACACATGAAAAAGTTAGATATTAAAAAAGTAAAGCACAGAAAATGTTAAAAGTTATGTGTATTTGTTGTGGAATATTACTTCAACTATGTAAAGATGTGTTACATTTGTTTATGCTGCATTTGCTTAATGATGTAAAGAAAGATGTGTGGCTTTGCCTGCTTAATTCACCTGATGAGTCTCACAAAGAGCTGAATGGCCAAGAGCTAGGCAGTAGAGGGGATAGGTGGGGCTGATGGACAGAGAGAATGAGCAGGAGAAGGAATATAGGCTTGAGAACGAGAAGAGAGGAGGGAACAAGGGAGAAAGAGAGGGAAATGCCTGCAGCCAGCCAGCCAGCCACAGGGCAAGCAGTGACAGTCAGACATACAGAAGGAAAGACAGACAAAAAGCCCTGAGGCAAAAGGTAGATGAAGAGAAGCAGGTTAATCTAAGTTATAAGAACCAGTGAGACAAGCAGAAGGTAAGGCTGAGTTTTCATAACTAATAACAAGTCTCCGTGTCATGATGTGGGAGCTGGTTGGTGGCCCCAAAGAAAGCCTGGTACATGTATTAGTTGTTGTTTTTTTTTTTCCTCCTGGATTTGATAAAACGTCGGGAAAGAAACTCAAGGAAGGAAGAGTTTATCTGGGCTCACAGTCCAAGGGTGCAGGCTCTCTCTGCAGGGAAGTCAGATGGGCAGCAGTGAGCCAGCTGAACACTTCACATCCGCAGCCAAGAAGCAGAGGAAGATGAATGCTGTCGCTCTGTTATTTGCTTTTTTTCCTATTCAGTCAGTCCCTGCAAGGATACTCTACCCACATGTAGAGTGAGGCTCCCTACTTCAGCTAGCTCGATCTAGATATTCCTTCATACACATGCCCAGAGGTTTGTCTCCTTGAGATTATTCTAGACTCTGAAGTTGGCAATCAGCCTTAACCATCACAAGGTGAGAAGAATAAGACAATATACCCATAGAAATGGAATTTCATGGCTTGCAATTAGGGAAATGAAAATTGTATATATGTGTGTGTGTGTGTGTGTGTGTGCGCGCGCGCGTGCGTGCGTGTGTGTGTGTGTGTGTGTGTGTGTGTGTGTGTGTGTGTGTGTGTGTGTTGAAAACAGAGGGGGACTACTCGAGGAGAAAATGGGACTAGTGGGAACCGGGGCTGGGAAAGAAAGGGTATCAGAGAGGCAAGTGTAATCAAAGCATGCTGCATACATGTGTGAAAATGTCCTAAAGGAACCCATTGCTTTGAACAATGAATGGATGCTAACAAAATGCATTTGATGCACAAAGGAAGATTAAGTGAATGAGACACCATTTTCACCCACCAGACCAGCACCGAACGTTAAGGGTTGTTTGGGGGGAACGAGTAGTCCTGGGTGGTTGGTAAGTGTTCAGAGGTTAGGAATTCAGCAAGATGATTGGACAGTGTCTATGTAAACGTTGAAAACACTGAGCAAATGCCGTTACAGCACTTACTGTCAGTGTTTTTCTCTGGAGAAATTCATACACATTCACAAGGTAGTTTGACCTAAAATGTTCTCTGTATTGTTTTAAACATAAAAGCAAAATACAATGGAAGCAGGTTAGATAAACATTGAGATGGAAAGTTACGTTGCTATACATTACGGCACGTGGACACCACGCATGCGGTTAAAAGAAGGGTGGGATTTGTGGGCTGTTATGCAAAGATACATGATATTGTTTGGGGATGAGGGATACAAGTTTCAGAGGGGTCTACTGTTGACTGTGGTATGACTAGTGTAAAACACAGGCTCTTTCTTGCGTTTGTCACACAGTGCTCTCTATACCTGATGAAGAAATGGGAGACACAAAAACAGTGCTCGGGGAAACCTAGGGATGGTCTCAGACTTAGAGTGGCTATTCACAGGTAGTTTTAAACTTTCTATTCAAAAATGTTTTAGGAGCCAGGTGGCCGTGGCACACGCCTTTAATCCCAGCACTCAGGAGGCAGATCCAGGAGGGTCTCTGTGAGTTCAAGGCCAGCCTGGTCTATAGAGCAAGACCCAGGACAGGCAGCAAAACTACACAGAGAAACCCTTCCTCAAAACACAAACAAACAAACAAAAATATTTTAGGAGTAGGATCTTTGTAAAACATAAAATAAATGATACACTTATATATTGTGTTTTAGTTATATAATTAAGTATATACTTTGTAATACATGGAATATATATCATGAATTCTTTTTATTGCATTACGCGTAAAAATTTACATATATGTATATAAAAATTACTTGCATAGTTTTGTAAAGTCATAAATAATTTTTTATGAATGCAAGTTACTTTTATTCATCATTTTTTTCTGTTTTCATTTGTTAAGAATAGATAGCAACAACATCACTGTTTCCCAGTGATTGGTATGGGTTGCTGAATAAAATGCTCCCAGATTATGGCTTGATGTGGAATTGAGTGGAAATGGTGAGCTCTGCCTTCAACAACACTTATGGCAAAGGAATACACAGGTTGGGTCTTCATTGAAGGTGAGCATTTTAACCACGCACGTCTCTTATCTTGTTGATTCTAAGTAAGGTAGGAAGACACTAAAACTGGCCGCATTCTATTTTGTTTTCTTCCTGTTGAATTGCCATTAAAGTTCAGTATCTCAAACTAGTAGTGTGGGAACAACTTAAAGTATGATAGTGATGAATGTTAAAATAACAATAGATATTTCTGAGTTGCACAAATACTTTTTTTTTTCAGTAGCAGTCTTATCATGATATTTTTCTTGGGCTCCTCAAATTTACTTTAGTTTTTTTTTTACTGTCTCGGTTTGATATCAGAACAGTGAAAATAAGATTACATCATAGTCTTACAATGACAAATAGTCAGACAGTGTAGAGAGGAATTCCGTTATCAACCCTCATACTTCTGTTATTCTTTCAGATATTTCTCAAAATAGTGAGGTTTAATAATAAGTTTCAAAATTGGCATTTAAATTCAAATGTTCTTGAGAAGATATTTCTTGTGCGTCTTGCAATTCTGTTGCGAAAGTTGTTTTGTCAGATTGGGCACTTTTAAGGATTAGTTGTTATTTTGTTAAGATAAGAGTATTTACAGTTTGGGGAAATGATTTCTTTCTTCTGTAGGGAATGCTATTGGATATTTTAGACTACGTTTGAGTACTCTGAGGAGATTCTTCTCTGGTGAATTTTCCTAGATGTGCATTAGCTTCCTGGGATCACCGCGCCATCTAAATGTGTTTTAATGTTGGATTAGCATGGGGACCAGCCTTAATCGACACAGCTGCTCCCAGTACAGGGGAGCTTGGAAGATTCAGGGTGTGACCCCACAGAGGAATATACAGGGAACACGGGCATCAGCCAGTGCATATATCATTGGGACTTCAACTTCTTTCTTTTAAAAATAAATATCTTTAACTTTTTCTTAGATGTTGGTGAACTGGCCAACAACAATGAACTTTGCAATCAGACAAATGTCAGATGGATTTTGACTCCCCCTTCACTGGCTGTATGATGGTGGGCAGCTTCCTTTAACTCAAAATCAGGCCCGTGGGTTTTTGATATTAATATCCATTCAGGGTTATCAGGTGTCTCAGTCTCTTCAGGCATCTGTAGCAAAAACCCCATGGATTAGGTGGTTCAAGCAACAATTATTTCTCTTGGTGTTTGAGGCTGGGGAGTCCAAAATCAAGGCACTGGCAGACTTGGTATCAGTTGAGGTCCACTTCTTGGTTGATAAAAGAGAATTGTGCCCTTTGTTTTTATGAGACGTTAAGGGTAAGGCAACTTTCTAGAAACTTTTAAAAAATGGCACTAATGACATTAATGGAGGTTCTACCTTTAATCACCTCCCCAAATCTCAGCTCAACATAGGATTTTAACATTGGAGATTTGGAGGGGACACAGACATTCATTTGTTCTGTACAATGTTATAAGAAAATGAGAAAATGCTTTAAAAATATTTATTTGTGCACACGTGCGTGCGTGTGTGTGTGTGTGTGTGTGTGTGTGTGTGTGTATGAGAGAGAGGGGGGGGAATCAAGTGCCAAGTAATACTGTGTTGCCACCATGACCCAGAAACCATGCCATCAGGAGGAAATGCGATGTAATTTCTAATTTAAGTGTGACTGACAGTTACACTTAGACTCATCTCACATGCCATGTTACCAATCCTTTATCATTGACTTGACATAGCACTGGCCCCTGAGTTCTTTTCACTAACTCAGTGATGGCTATAACTGTGGAGTCTAGAACTAGTCCTTGGACTTCAAATTACTCAACAATATTAGATACCCTAGTCAGGTAGGAAACCCTAACAGGGTCACATTAATGCCCAGGAAGATCAAATGATGAGAGAAGGGTTCACAGTAACTAATCTATACACGAAATTGTCAATTTCAAGTAAGTCAGTCATTGAACATCTATTTTCTGAATAACCTGCCAGAGAGTTATTGAAATATTAGGAATCCAAGTGCTACTAATTTTTTCCTTCAACCAAGGAACTAAAATAATAATTAAAGGATGAGGTGACTGAAAGGACAGTTTAGATGGTGAAATGCTTGTTTCATAAGTGTGAGAACCTGATCTGATCTCCAGAACTTGCATTAAAAGCTGGACACGGAGGCACACTTGTAATTTCAGTGATGGCAAAGAAGAGGCAGATGGGTCCCTGGAGCTTGCTGCCCAGACAGCCTGGTCTGCTTGGCAAGCTCCAGGCCAGCAAGAGGCCTTGTCAACAAACAAATGATAAGATGGGGGTCCAATGAGAAATGACATCTGAAGTTCACCTCTCTCTGGTCTCTACATTCATGCACACATCTGTGCACATGTATCTGCACACACACAAATACATATGCATGATTGGCTGTTAGGTGAATTAAATTAGGTGAGACATTTCTTTTAAAAAGGTAGATGTGAACATCTAAGATGGAGATTGTAACTGAAGTGTAGATTTGCTGCTCTCTGAATGCTCCCCCCACACCTTCCAAAAACTGAATAAAGTTAACATCTCATTAGGTAGTGAATCACAATAGGAGCCATAAAATTTGACTCTATCTGACCCAACAGATTTTATATGATCTATAGAGTATATTGGTATTGGACACAGCATAGTAATGCTTCACAGTATTGTATTTGCAAAGATCCATTTGGCGTTTCTGTGTTATTTATGACATTTGGACAGTGTCTATAGCTGAGAAATATGTGATTAGATATATGAAATCACACATTTTGGTGGAGGGTAGTTTTGATCTTCATTGGAAGCCCTGCCTGAGTCCTTTAGAGAGTTTGCAGACTTGATTTCACTACACAGATGTCATTGACAACTAAAGTAGAAAATTCTAAGTCCATTGATGAGGATGTCTCAATGTTCTGAACAATGAGTGGGCATCTGTCCCCCTTTTCAGTTTCTTTTTATTTCTCCCCCCTTTCTCTTTCTTCTTCTTCTTCTTCTTCTTCTTCTTCTTCTTCTTCTTCTTCTTCTTCTTCTTCTTCTTCTTCTTCTCCTTCTTCTCCTTCTTCTCCTCCTTCCCCTTCCCCTCCCCCTCCCCCTCCTCCTCCTCCTCCTTCTTCTTTCCTTTCTTTTCCTTTTTTTTCAGACAGGGACTCTTGGATGATGATAATCCACTACCACTGGACTAGCCGGAGACAGACTACTCTTGAACTCACCCTATCACTGAGGCAAGCCTTGACTTCCTGATCCTCCTGCCACACTCTCCTAAATTCTGGGATTAGAAGCCTGTGCCACCTCACTTGGTATTAAAGGTTGATCTTTGAGTTTCTTTGGTTTTTCTTTAGATTTCTTTATATTATTTTCAAACCCTATGCTGAATATATTAACCAATGAGCCCACTCATTACTGCTATAATTCCTTGCCTGGAAATTATATACGATCAATATCTGTTTACAGTTGATTAGACCTAACGCTGACAGTGAACCATGACCAAAGAAATCAATAGGCTGGCTAGTTCTTTGTCTACTAGGGTTTGACTTTAGATGAGCTGGCATCTGTACTTTATTTCCGCCCCCTCAGGAATCTGAAATGTTGGCATGAGACTTAAAACCATGGAGATTGAATCTGAGGGGAGCTTGTGTTATGAGATAGAAGAATTGTGACCGGACAATTTATTAAAGTGAGGAGAAGGCAGCAATCTTTGCATGGAGGCAGAGTAGTTCAATAAAAGAAAGAAATCAGGTGTCCGAGGAAGGAAAAGCCATCAGTTCCTCGCTAGGGTTTCCCTCACTCCTGTTTCTGCCCATTCCCGTATGGCTCCTAGGAACCTGTTCGGTGATGCTTTTCATTGAGGTGGTCTGAGTGTATCTCTCTCTGTCCCTTCCCACTGACAATATGTCCTAATGAAAATGGGGCTCTGGCTTTAAGATATTTATGCTAATGTCCAATTTTGATTAACTCTGCTAGCAGTTAACTCCACGCTAGGGAAAAAAAAAAATACAGCTTGTTATTTAGAGATGTTTAAAGTCTGGGATTGACACTGTGGGTAAATATCCATTTAGCTGTCTTACCCTCAGGGAACAATCTTACTTCTCCTTCTCGTGTGCAAGTGTTCACAGCGAGTCCTTGCAGGTGTATGTAGCCATGTATGTGAGCGTCAGCTCAGGGGGTTTGTGTGGAAGGGGCATGTTGTGATTAAAGCTGCAGAAACACTTTCTTTTCTCCGACTGCTGGTGAATGGCAGTGCCAGGTGATCTCAGAAACCGGAAGACTATGTCATCGTCTTCCCCTGTCTGAGTCAGAGTGAAGCAGGAATGCCACATGACCAAAGTATCACATGAAACTCTCACCTATGTCTGAAATAAACATCTATTATGTGAGACACTCAGATCTGTTTATTTCCAGCATTGGCCTAATGAATTAATAAATCTCTTTAATCTCCAAGTCCAGAAAATGCCATCCAATTTTATCATTTCCTAGCTTGCATTTTCTCTTGAAAAATATATTCAAGGGACACATATGGAGAAAAAAAAAACGTATAAATATGTTGCACAAATAAAGTGTTGAATTGTTTATTCTAATTTATTTGCGATAAATGTTTTATTGTAAGCTGAACATGTTTTACAAATATAATATTGCTTAAAGGAAGTGATTTCAATTTCATGGAAAAACTGGTTTTGTTTTCCTTTTTCACATTTGTGTTTATGAGACTCATCATCAAACAATGTCGAAGGGCTGGCTTTTTCTCCAAATGTGTGCGAAAGCTGTGACAGAGCCCAGAGCTAAGTGATGGCCTGTGTGGATCTTTCACCCTTTTGAAGTTCTGCCTTGTGCTGAGTTTGTTGGTTTGTTTGTGACAGGTTCTCCCTAGGTAGCCCAGAGTGTCCTGGACCTCCCTGTGCAGTCCAGGCAGACCTTGAACTAGCATCAATCTTCCTGCCCCAGCTTCAAGAACACGGGGGTGGGGGATGGGGGATGGGGGATGGGGGGTGGGGGGTGGGGGGAATGGGGGTTGGGGCGCGGTGGTCACAGGTATGAGCCACCAGAGTGCAACTTCCACAGGCAAAACTGTTTATCTAAATGATGATGATTATTATTATTATTATTATTATTATTATTATTATTTTGCAAAAAATATCTGCAGGTTGGTACCAAAGTGGGCCTTTTTCAAAGAAATGCCCTCTTTGATGCCCAAGCTCTCATTCTCACTGTCGTTTTTCATTCTTTGGATGGGAGTCTGTTCTCTGATGACTTAAAGCTGCTTTTATGAAGGTACAAAGTAGATTATGGTTGCTAGGAGAGAGCTGGGAAATTCAGGAAGTAGCTCACGTCCCTGCTGGAGCTCTTTCCTTGAAGGGCCTGAAATTCCTTCTCTCTGTAGGTTCGTTCTGTTGTTACAATTTGATTCAGTGGCACAATAGCTTCCTATTGTCAGGGAACGCTTCGCAGTGTATTTTCACTGTTAAGGATATCCAGCAATACAAAACCAGTCTTCCGAAGACTTCAGACGGTAGCACGATTGCGTTCTCACCAAAGTGAGTTTGCCGCGCCACTGCGGCAGCATCTGCCTTTTGACCTACTACCCACAATTCACTCTCTGAAAGTCACCGCCTATGACTCTGAAATCAGAGACTTACCAAATTTCTAGTCGGATCATAAAAAAAAAAGAATGCTCGGGGTAATGTATTTGTTGAGGATTTTCATCATTAACTTCTTTATGTTCAGTAAAATGCCCAGTTGTCCAAATTTGGGGGTGATTTCATATGTAAAAAAATATTTATAAGAGAACACCTCCCCTGAACAGAATCAGTTGGGCTTCAGATCTTAGAAATTGCTGTTTATGGAACTGGAGAGAAGGCAAAGAAGTTAAGAGCCCCATCGCCCTTCCAGAGGATCTCAGTTCAGTTTCCAGTGCCCCATTACAGAAGCTCACAATATCTTAGGATTTCAGCCCCAGAGGACCTGACTCCTTCTTCTGGCCTCCTTGGGCACTGAACTTGTGTACACACATCTCTACACAGATACATATGCTTAAAAATAACAATATGTCATGGCAAGATATGTCCACTGGGGCAATAGAGGCCTGAATGTTATGGGACTAACCAACATTTTTCGGTTGGCTTTCAATTTGACAAGTCAGAACTCATGCCTGATACTGTTACCCGGGCCAAGGATCCCTGGATAGCTGGGTAATGGGCCCTAGAGGAAAATCTAATTTGATTGTTCTGCTAAATGGACATAGTAATAATAGCCCCCTACGTTCCTATTTTTATACCCGTAGATCAGTGTGTCTTGTCTTTCAACTCTCATCAGAGAAGCTTCTGTATACATACGATACATGGCAATTAGTACAGAGACCTGCAACTAATCAGGGAATAAGAGACAATGGAGTTCTCAGGTCTAAATGGGCCATGCATTCTTCCCTCTTCCCTCAAGGCTCAGAGATCACTGAGGAAGAGGGAAGAGAAGGACTGTAGGATCCAGAGAGAGTAGACGCCCACGGCAAAACAATATTTGCTGGGCAGGAGAGGGCAGTTATACACATGAACTCACAGAGGCTGGGACTGCATGCGTAATATCTGCACAGGACCAAGCCAACCCCAATCCCAGTGTGGATAGAGGAAGAACTTATGAAGTCCCACCCCTAACTGAAGAACTATGGGTAACTGCTGGCTGCTGGCAGCGAGTCAGTTTTCTTCAGGGATGCAGCCCCAAAGAGGCTACATATGTTCTCGTAGGTGGTCCTACATCCATGTACATACAGGCAGCAGACAGTGGACTCAGGGAGGGCAAGGGGTGGGGGAAACAGGGAAGGAGTTGGGGAGAGGTAATGGGGGGAGCTGATTTGATCTAAACACCATATATGTGTGTATGAACATCTCAAAGAATAAAAAAGAGGTTATAAACAATTTAAAAAGAAGCCATCATTTCTGTATGTATCGAGTGGTGGGCCCAGCTGTAGTTCAGGCTGTCTTTGAAGTCGTCTTTCTGAGGCAAAGCCTTTTACCCATAGACAGCATTCTCTGCTGATGGTACATGTGATCCTGAAGAGTTCAACAGATTTTCCTTAAGTAGTTAAATTTCTCATATCTTAGAGAAAATGGTTACAAAACAGAAACTTGCAACCAGCTTGGATAAATATAAAATAACGTTATTTACTGTTGTGTGGTTGGTGAGAAAAAAAAAATCTTTTTAGCTTATGTGGGTTCTAATATATCACTATACAGGAAACTTGATATGTCTGTATTGCTCTTAACAAAGTCTATTTCTTTTCCTTATCCAGTGAGACAAAGCAGTGTGACATGGTGTACAGAATAAGGAGTCTAAAAGAAAAGTCAGTTTGTATCCCTATTTCTGCTACTTGTTAGCTATGGATGTGCACTTGACCTCCGAGCCCCCCTTTATCCTTATGTTAATGGGAAGGGTTGACAACACCAACATGCATGATGTGCTAACTATATAGGTCTTGTTGAATGGCTTATGGACAAATATTTTATGAGTTGCTAACACAGGTATTTTATTTAAGCCTATGTACTAAAGAAGCTAATGTATTTCCAAAGAACACAGCATGGAATTTACTTATGAGAGGCAAAGAAACATGCCAATTTGGTTGCAATACATTGTGTTTTGCAGAGTTCATATGCAAACATGATGGCTGGTTTTAAAGATTCACACCACATTTCAAAAAATTATGTGTAAACTAGGTAATTTATTCATACTCTATTTTAAACCGTATGAGTAATGAAAAACGACCTGTCCCATCTGGATTTGTTTCTCAGTGGCTCATTAGGGATAGACAGAGTTCCGGGATTACTCCACGTTCTTTAGTCAGTTTTATCTCTCTATTGTAGTGTTGGAGACTGGAGTTGGTCGCTTCAGGAAAATGGTAAATGGGTCATAGTTTCTGTGATACGCAAAGGAGAAATGTGGAGGAATGTTTCGGGGCTCTGCCCCAGCTTGAGTTCCTTAACAGAAGAGGTGGAAGCTGGGCTTATATGTTAAACCTGGGCTTGGGGGATGCTATTGAGGTAGTTGGAATGAGAAATCCCCCTCCCCCCATAGTCTGGCTTTTGAACACTTGGTCCCCAGCTGATGGGGCTGTTTGGGGAGGTTTAGGTGATAGCGCCATGGTAGAGAAAAGACGATCCTAGGAGCCCAGAGGTGGGCTTTGAGGTTAAAAGCTTCCTGCCACTTCCAGTTTGTTCTCTCTGCTTTGTCGTTGAATATGTGAGCCCAGCACTCAAGATGCAGAGGCAAGCTGACAAGTTCAAGGCTTCGCTCAGCTACCTAGCAAGACTCAGTCACAAATCAAAATACCAGAGGCCTGGTTGGGGGGGTGAGAGTGTAAGCTGTAAACTGCATTTGGTATGAACCGTTGCCAGCTCACACCCCTGAAAATAATGATGTCATTTGCCTTATTAAATAGGAACAAGGAAGAAACTTTCCCAAACCCATATGCCTAACTAATTGTATCTATTTAGGGAAACTGTAATCCAGGAATGAAATATCTTTTGATTCCTTCCAGCTACATGCCATACTTACAAAAAATCATTTGTACAAATGACTCTGCATGTTGTAAATGACCAAGATCATTACCACCTAATTACAATCATTATCATTATCTAATGGTATTTCTGTAAGAGACCACCTGCCTGTCTTATCAGACGCACCAAGTGATGGATTGGTAAGCAGATCATTATGTTAGGGTGAATTTGAATAGGTTAAGGATTTAATTTGGAATTAAACCAAAGTAAGCTTGAGAACACTTCCTTAAATAGAAAACATATTTAGAAAGATAATTTTTTGTTTGTTTGTTTTTTGTTTTTTGAGACAGGGTTTCTTTGTGTAGCTTTGGAGCCTGTCCTGGAAATCCCTCTGTAGACCAGGCTGGCCTCGAACTCACAGAGGTCCGCCTACCTCTGCCTCCTAAGTGCTGGGATTAAAGGCGTGCCCCACCACTGCCCCGCAGAAAGATAATTTTTTAATGTTATTGGAATTTTGCATTTTGACTTTATATTTATTTAAACCTCTATTTAGCTGAGTCAACATAAGAAATACATTAGAGAATGCATTCATTGCGTCTGTGAATTTTACCTGGAAAAGGTGTTACACAGAGAGATCGAGTAATTAAATAGAATAATAGAGTACAGTGGCAAGTGCATCATGGGTGGATTTTTGTTGACGTGAAGTGAGACTCTGAAGACGTACCTTGAACAACGGGCATCTACTTCCATAAGAGAAGCCTCTAGCTGCAGAGATGGAGAAGGCAGCAATGAGCCAATGAAAGTGCATGCCTGTCCTGAGGTAAATTTTGTTAGTAATTTTTAAATATAAGTCAGAGTTAATGCACATCTATCTGCCATTATAAAAGAATGACCTGCTATGAAATCTGGAAGGTAATCTAAAAGTATAGATAGACTTAAGGAAAGACATCATAAAAAATTCCCAAACCCTCTCTGTATGGTACTGCTGGCGAGAAAGAGGAGGGTTTATATGAGCGAGATTTGTTGAGACCAAGGTTGGAAAAAGCACAGGGACAAATAGCCAAACGAATGGAAACACATGAACTATGAACCAATAGCTGAGGAGTCCTCAACTGGATCAGGCCCTCTGGATAAGTGAGACAGTTGATTGGCTTGATCTGTTTGGGAGGCATCCAGGTAGTGGGACTGGGTCCTGTCCTTAGTGCATGAACTGGCTGTTTGGAACCTGGGGCTTATGCAGGGATGCTTGGCTCAGCCTGGGAGGAGGGGACTGGACCTGCCTGGACTGAATCTACCAGGTTGAACTGAATCCCCAGGGGAGTCTTTGCCCTGGAGGAGATGGGAATTGGGGGTGGGCTGGGGGGGAGGCCCGGGGCAGGGAGAGAACAAGGGAATCCGTGGCTGATATTTAAAATTAAATTATTAAAAAAAATTCCCAATCCTTAGAGCAAAAGTAATGGCTAAAGGAAATGAGTGAAAACTTACTCAGATCTGGAGTGTGGCGGCTGAGGACACCCCTCATTGGTGGCCTGGCGGAGGGCCTACCTAGATTCTATGTCATTTTACATACATTTGAATGTTGGAGATCTTTAGACATCAAATACAACAAATTATCACCGTTTGAAAGAACACTATGACACATGATGTCAAACAAGAGATCTATTCTACTTGAATAGATTTGTGCTCTGTGACAAGAACTTGGGATATAAAATAAGAAGGTAGGCGAAGGCTTTGGGCATCAGGATGATGCTTTAGGTTGTAGCTTTAGGTATTACTACCCTTTCCACTCATTCAGAGACTCTTGTCATTTCAGTGTCTGGAACTGTACCTGCCATTAAATTATCTCTGATGTTGTATGACTTAATCTTTTCTGCGAGCTGCAAATCTGCCATCTTTGTTCTGACCTGATCAGGGAGCAATCTTTCTCCCGGAGAGAAAATATAAATTATGAGTTCAGAAGGGAGAGGGGGAGAGAGAAAGAATAAATAGCAGATGGACAAGACTGATCATGATAAGGCACACAGAAAAATTGGCACTTCCCACAATTCACTGGAATGTTAAAAAAATGTGAGCGTTATTCATGATTAGATGAAATGAATTCATCCTTAGGAACTTCATTAACTTGTGTTCTAAGAGGCCATTTAAAAAGCATTGAAATAATATTAAATTAAATTTCATGAATATTTATTAGACAAGTCTGTACATTTGAATACACATGCTTGAGTTAAAGTGATTTCAGTAAATCACTTTTATTTTTACACCATCAACTGAGAGTTCTCTGTGAAAGTTTGACTCCAGATACTGCATGTTTGGATGGGCTATGTGTTTACTGTTTTAAGTTTTAAAAGTAATGAAAGAATAATGCTGTACTGTGCAGATAATTTTTAATTTGATAATTAGCATAAAAGATGCCGAAATATAGCTATGCAATTCACTTTGACTTCTTATTTTAATAAATATATGCATAGTGTTGTCAGTATGTATGAAGGTGGCAGAGAAAAAAGTTATTAAGAAACCAAGTAGCAACAATAATAAAAATTGGTCGGGCAGTGGTGGTGCATGCCTTTATCCCAGCACTCAGGAGGCAGAGGCAGGTGGATCTCTGTGAGTTTGAGGCCAGCTTGGTCTCCAAAATGAGTTCCAGGAAAGGTGCAAAGCTACACAGAGAAACCCTGTCTCGAAAAACCAATGTGTGTGTGTGTGTGTGTGTGTGTGTGCGTATAATGTTTTGGCAAGTAAAATGGGAAGGATGTTTTATATAGAGGAGTATTAATTACAATCACTGTAATGTATTATAAAAGGGAAATGCCAAACATAGCAGATAACACCAGCACCAGAGTCCTTTTGGTGGTCTGAAAGAAAATGGCCCCAAAAGGGAGTGGCACTATTAAGAGATGTGGCCTGGTTGGAGTAGGTGTGATCTTGTTGGTGGAAGTGTGTCAGTGAGGATATGAGCTTTGAGTTCTCAAATATGTTCAAGCCTGTTGCCTGAGTGAGATGTAACAACTCTCTAGCACCATATCTACCTGCACACTGCCATGCTTCCCACTATGACAATAATGAACTAAACCTATGGACTGTAAGAGAGCCACACCAATTAAATGTTTTCCTATATAAGAGTTGCCATGGTCATAGTGTTATGCCGATATCACCCACAGAGAGACCACCAAAGACCAAGGATATCCAGAATGCAACAGCAAGGTTTATTGGAGGCACACAGTACAAGCTGGGCAGGGAACTTGTCCATAAGCACTCACCACAGCGAGGCAGGGAGGAGTTCCTCTTTCTTTGTGAGGCTAGCTTTTTAAAGGCAAAAACCACAGGCCCTTCAGGGTGTTTGGGGATTTGGCACGGGTACAACTCAGATTGGTTTATTTTTATTTTTGGAGGTCTCTGTTCTCTTTTTCATCCTTATTTGTCTTGCTTTGTTTTGTCTAAAGTTATACAGTCCACCCTATGAGTCAGGTCACGCTGTCCCTGAGTCAGGACATCTCATGGTTTATCAACCACCACTAGATGGTCAGTCATTTTGACTCTGTGCTCTGGAATTTTCCCAGAGCGGGGATTGGACCACCATCAGCTCTGGGAACGTGAAACTGGCCTGAGTTTTACTGTCAAAGAGTCCCCTTAAAAACAAATATGGGGAGGGGTGACGAGGGTCTCACAATAGAAATAGAAACCCTAAGACGGTCACTGAGTTGCCCATGCAGAATCACTTGATATAATACATGCTGATCAAAATTAACTGTACTATAGTTTTGTACATATGTGGTGATTTGAAAGAAAATGGCCCCCAAAGTCTTGACCTGAGTCAATGCCAGTGAGTAACTGAAAAGGTGGGGGGAAAAATCTCTCAGGAAATTTGTATCTCAAAGGGAGTGGCACTAGATGGAGGTGTGGCATTGCTGGAGGAGGCGTGTCACTGAGGGGGCAGGCTTTGGCATCCCTTTTGATCAGGCTTCCCTCGGTGTGACAGTCAGTCAACTTCCTCCTGCCTTCTGGTCAAGATGTAGCCAACACCATGTCTCTCTGCACACCACCATGTTCCACGTCATGATGATCATGGACTGAACCTCTGAAACTGTAAGTGAGCCCCCTCAATTCAATGTTTTCCCTTCTAAGAGTTGCCGTGGTCATATCGTCTCTTCACAGAAACAAAAACCCAAACTAAAGCAACACACTTTGTTAATTTTAGGAGAACTTTACTTTCAATTAAAAAAATACCTTTAAGACTTTAAATCATGAAATAACTCTAAATGTCTATTAATTTTAACATGTAGAGACACTGAGATGAAAGAGTCAATGCCTTTGAGATACAAATTTCCTGAGAGATTCCCCCCGACACACACACCTTTTCAGTTACTCACTGGCATTGACTCAGGTCAAGACTATCTGGGATGATCGCTTTTAGAAGTACCACTGATCCCACCCTCCTAATTCTCATAACTGGTATGGTAGATTGGGCAGATTTCAACATTTGCTAGGATCTGTGTTGGCCAAATCCACAAAGTGATGGGCTGACATAAGCCCAGTTCAACCATGTAACTCTTCTTAATTTTCATTGCCTCTAGTCTTTGTGAAAATGTTCTATTTTCGAGAAACCAAAGTAACTCGCCCTGCTTCTCCCCCCCCCCTTATTTTTAGGAAAACCCCTTAGCCAGCACTTTGTTTCAAGGCTGCTGTTACTTGCCTCTGTGATGATATTTTGTCTCTCTGTCTATGTGAGTTTGTTACCAGCATGGAGGTGAGAATGGAAAAGGAATGGGAATACATAATTTATTCTGACCAATTGTGAGCCACAAACATGTTCAGACATGCATATGAATAATTTACAAAGGAAATGACCTGTTTGATATGCACAGTATCCCTTCACCTGAACAGTAAGAGAAGCATATTAAAAGATAGCAAAGGAGAACAAGAAACCAATCACATACAAGAACCTGATAAGTATTGTTCCTCATGACTTTTATCTAACCAATTAAAGCTTAATGCCCATGCCCATGTAGATATGTTTTCCAAATCTTAGAAAAGTAAATAACATTCTCCAGCTCTGTGCCATTACCAAAGATACATGAACAAAACAATATAGCATATGGTGGTTTTTGAAAATGATCAGTGTAAGAATATTGGACAATGAAACTTCATGGAGGGTTGGATGCTTTTGCTTCCTCAATTGATCTATTGGTGGATTTCAGAGTACTTGTATGCCATTAAAATGCTTCAGGACGAGGGCTGAGGAGATGGCTCAGTGTTTCTGTGCAAGTGTGAGGACCTGAGTTTCATCCCCAGAACCTATGTAAGAGCTAGACACAGCAGCATGCCTTGCAACCCAACTTCTGGGCAGGGAGGGAGGAGGACCCCTGGATCTTGTTAGCCAGCCAAATTGGTGAGCTCCAGGTCCAGTGAGACACCCTCTCTCAAGAACTAAGGTAGAAAGGGATTGAGACAGACACCCAATGTTAATCCCTGACCTATACACACCACACACACACATAGACATGCACACGGACACATACATCCATGTGTGCTTGCACACACACATACGCCCTTCACAACTAATTAAAAATGCAAAATTTCAGACATTTCACAAAATCTTTCTCATACTAATGAACTTTCATTAAAAAATAGTTTGGGATATGTTATGGTTTTGAGTATGTTGTCTTCCACAGGCCCATGTATTTGAATGTGTGGCCCCTAGCACACATTAATGTTTGGAGATGTTGTGAACCTTTGGGAGGTCAAGCCTAGCTGGAGAAGTGGATCTTTGTGACCTTGAAGGTCATAGCCTGGCCTCTCTTTCTGTCCCAACTCGACTTCCTAATCTACTTTGGTGTGATCAAATTCCTACCAGGAGAGCTGCAGTCTACTCCGACCACCAAGCCTCCTCAGCCGTGATGGCTTGCACCCCCTTTACCCATGAGCCAAGATAGATCCTTCTTCCTTTAATTTACTTAAGCCAGATATTCCTTTTTCTCCCTAGGTGCGTACAGTTAGGATGGTACTGTGAAGACATTTGGTATCTAATTTAACAAATCTTTTTGGTCTTTGAAATACAGAAAGCCAGTGTTCAATTCTATAGGTAGAATCCAGTCTGTGAGTCAGTTATAAACCTACTAATGCATCTTCCAGCTCTAGTTCCAGCCCCCCTCATTATGAATGCCCCTATTCCTCCTGGGGGGTGGGGAAACTTATTTAAAGTAAGCCTGTATTTTAAGAACCATCAGAAATAGCTCACCTCTGAGAAAATGCCCTTTATTGGTGTAGCAGAAATTTAAGGAAAGGTGGGACTGGGCTTGCTCACATTCATCTGCTATTTTGTAGGAAGTAGCTAAAAGGTAAAAAGTAAGGGGATCCTTGCTTTAATTGAATTAAAATCAGGAGAACAAAGAAGGAGGGATGAATGGATGAATAATGACCAGAAACAGAGGAGGGGGATATTTTTTTCTTTCAACTTCATGCAGTTAAAGAGTAGGCAACTAGTAGTTCAAATAATGTAAGGAGGGAAAGGTGCACAGAGACTGACTGTCTGGGTATGTGCAGAAACAATGTTTGTCTTAACACCCCACCTTGTTGCCTTTTCATTTAAACTGGAGACGAACCAGGTAGAGAAACCGTGTCTCTACTGGGTCACCCAAGTCCTGATCATTAAACCCTGCACAGATTGAGGTTATGGGGAGGTTAAGTAGTAAAATGGGAGAAAATTAACTTGTCAGTATAAGATGGTGAGGCTGGCTAGGAAAGGTTGTTAGGTCCCTGTGTGTGGATGCAGCACACTGACTCAGAGGTGTACCCAGCAGGATGGAGGTCATACCCCCTTGAGACTGCACGACAATCATCTGATTTAGCCACCAGCCCAGGGTCAGCATAGTTTTACTAAGTAATACTTCAAACAGGGTGCTCTCTGACAAGGTGTGTATATGAGGATAAATTCCAGTCAAATGCATACCAGGAATGGTTTGTTTTCTGTTGAATGTGAAGACCAAAGACATATTTAAATGGTGTGTGGTAAAAACCTACAAAATGCTCTGCTGTGTGACTATTGAGTCGTAGGGAGAAAAACATTGGCTTTTGTGTTTTGAAATGCAGGCTGTCGAATTCATTTCAGTTAAGATGGTAGTTTATTTTCATGTTCTATATTTAAATGTCCTATCAGAAATGCCAAAAAGGTGTTTTTTTTTGTATGTATGTGTGTATGTGTATATATACACATAATAAGTAAAATCTCACAACCTAACAGAGTTGAAAAATGTAAAGGTCTGACAATGTAATTAGATTAAACAGATTAAAGCTGTGAGAGATAGTTTACACATGTTACTGCTGCAGAGAAAGTAAAACGGATACCAGTTATGAAAGGGAACTGAACACTGTTCAATGAAATTTATATCAAGGTTGAGGTGATCTGAATAGGTGTGGCTCCCATAGACTCAAGTGTTTGAAGGCTTGGCCCATAGGGAGTGGCACCATTAGGAGGTGTGGCCTTGCTGGAGTAGGTGTGGCCTTGCTGGAGGAAGTGTGTCACTGTGGGGGATGGCTCTGCGGTCTCAGTGGCTCCAGCTATGCCCAGTGTGGGACCACAGTCTCCTTCTGTTGACTGTGCATCAAGATGTGGAATTCTTAGCTACTTCTCCAGCACCATGTCTACCTGCATGCCGCCATGCTTCCTGCCATGAAGACAATAATGGACTAAACACCTGAGCTGTGAGCCAGCCCTCATGAAATGTTTTCCTTTATAAGAGTTGCTGTGGTCATGGTGTCTCTTCACAGCAATAGAAACTCTAAGACAAAGATAGATTCCCATTTCTTGAAATCTTTCTTTAAAATACACTGGGAAAAAAACAAAGAAGAGAGTATCATCTTGAAATCGTTTCACTGCAGAACTGCCTGAGATCGGGAAAGACTGGAAGAGATTAAACAGCCTCAGTGGGACTTTCGCTGAATAAAGAATGGGTCTGTGAACAGATCTGTAGAAGGGAAGAAGAGGTATTTTATGTTCTGCTTTGAGGCAGGGGAAGCAGCGTGGAGGAGTTTGCATTGTATACGTCTATTTGCTCATGAGAGAGTGGTGAGATTAAAAATATATGATTTTTCTCCTGATGAAAACAAAAATCCAACATTGAACAGAAAGTTACTGCTAGGGGAGATTTAGAAGGGATGGGGAGAGACGTCACCCTTCCCTGAATAAATTGGCTTTTGCCAGCTAGGCTTTGACACTACATAAATATTTTATAATGCAATTAAATTAAACTTTCAAAATGCCATCCTTACGAAAGAAAAGCATAGGCAGATGAATGTAATTGTGTTGAAGTTAACCTCTAACCATACACACTTGTTCCAAGTGACTTTAGAGTATGATGGCTTTGTTACATAACCTTGAGATGCACCTAAACCATGAAGCTTTGGGCCATGAGAATTATGAGTAGAGAAACAACTTTCATTCACTTCACTATTGATACACATTTAAGTACTTTTTTTTTTATAATAAGGCATATTCATAATCATGCTGCCATAACCAGGACTTCACACATTTAATAGGGAGAAAGAAAAAAAGATAGAAACATGATCAAAGAAGTTAGGAAAACTCTACAGTCCTGAATTTGAATTTGAAACATCAGAAGGAATTTCTGTTTTATCCTAAAAGGACCGAGAGCTTTTGGAGAAGTACCCGATTCCAGTTTTGAAATGAGAAATGTCCAAGGAGATTCTTGGGCGTCACACCAGATGTGGACACATCAGACATGGACTCGAAGACGTTCTCACAAGCAGCGGAGTTGTGTCTGGAGAGTGAAGGGGGCGGATTTCAAAGAATTCTCACTTACCAAACAGGAAGGAGATGGTGGGTGGGTCATGACAATAAGTGTGAGCAGCTAAAAATACCTCAAAGGCACTTGCTTCCCCAGCTCAAGATGAGAGTAAAAGTGAGTTGGATAAGTGCTAGTGGATCCTGAAATTAATTAGAGCAAAATTAAACAGAGAAATAAACCATGGCAAATTGATCGCAGGGCGACAACAACAAGTCCTGCGGTCTCCTGCATCCCTTTTACAGTGCAAATTGGCATTCCGTGAGCTCCAGGTTCTCAAGCGGGTGTGCCTGTGACTTTGGTCTGCGACATCTAATGCTAGATCATAAATTATGATGGAACAGTCACTCCTAGTTATCAGTCACCAGGGTGGAGGAAGCCCAAGGAAGACCATACAATCCAGATGACAAATTCCAACGCTTGAGTGGACATATACCTTCAGAAGAACTGCAGTTCTGGTCACCATCTGTGAGCACAGGACTAGCTCTACCTTGAGCCAACCAGCTGAGAGCGGCTGACTCCCCAGTTACCAGAGGTAACAACAACATAACAGGTGTTGTTTGAATGTGCTAGATCAAGGGCTAGACTGTTCAGCTGGGGATAACTGCAACATGAAAGAATCTCCATTTTCCAAACAGTGTACATCTCAAGGTAGCAAAGAAAGGGTAAGGAGATTTTAGATAGAAATAGGTTTGCTAATAAGTATGGAAAAGTTCAAGAATAAGGATGCAGTCTATACGGATCTAGGCAATGTCATTACACAAAGTGAAAACTGCACAATTTGACCTGCCCCTTATGAAACTGTAGGTGTGGGTGTGGGCATCTGTGTGCTAAAAAGAGCCCAGGAAAGTCAGAAGAGGACACGACAGAGTTGGTTTTCCCCCTTCATCACGTGGTCTTGGGAATTGAATGTAGGTCTTTCAGGTTGGTGGCAAGGACCCTAAATTACTGATCCATCTCTTTGGCACCTACAAAACATTCTTGTTAAGAAAAAGAAACCTGAATTTAATTATCTGTGCATTTAGCGACCACTTTAGATAAAACACAGGGTACCACTTTGTTGTTGTTGTTGTTGTTGTTGTTTGTTTGTTTTCAGTACTGGAAATAGAACTTGGGGCAGGACATATAGGAGGTAAGCACTTGATGGAGCTGTGGCCCCCGCTCAGAGGACAGTGCTCAGCCACTAAGGCCCTAGGACGAGAGAAGCATCATCATCCAACTCTAGCTACAGGAAATACTATAAAAGAGATGACCTGATCCTTAAACAAGGGTATCTGAAGGTAAGAACGAGAGAGAGAGAGAGAGAGAGATGAAAACCAGCAATTTAGAAAATAAGTAAACAGCTGCAATAATTGTATCCTGAGTCAACCTAACAAACCAGTCAAAATGTATATCAATATTCAGTGACTCCAGCAAATATCAATATTCTAAGTACAGAGGAGATGTGCTTGTGTTTTAAAAGAGAAGTTCTAATCCTCTAGAAATATATCCCAGAGTATTTTGCTGTGTAATAATTGCTTTGAAGTAATGAAGGGCAACCACACAGGTGAAAAGCATTAGGTTATGTGTCAGTATGGGACACACTGAAGGGTCAGGAGAGATTGCCATATTATTCTGCTGTAGCAAAAGTTTGAACCTTTCCATTACATAAAGTTTAGAAAAAAATGCATTTGGATATCTTATCTCAAGAGAAAGATCCATTCCCATATTATGGTGTCCCCAGTTGATGAACCAGAGCAGCCGAACTTGACCATAAAGATTCCTAAAGGGAGTTCTTACTTGGGTCCAGAAAGGAAAACCTCTTAAGTCTTATGTTTTTCCTTCCTCCGGTGATTTCTATCCAATTATAAAACTAAGTAAGGTGAAAAGTCTAGGCATAAAGACAAAATAAAAGCAGCTAACAAATGAAAACATTACTTCAGAACCGAGCAAATTACCAGAGGCAGTATATCGGAGCAATGTATTGCTGAGCTCAGGAAAACTAGATTCTTTTTTTTTTTTTTCCAGCAATTCCACTAATAAGGGAGTGACCTCAGGCAAGTTATGTAATTTTGTGGCTTCCTTTTCCTTATCTGTCGAGTAGCCGGTCTGTGCTGCGGTTTCAAAGCAATCCAGGCCAGCCCAGGCCATCTTCACCAACCCACTTACTCCCGTCCCGTCCTGTCCTGTCCCGTCCCTTCCCCTCTCCTCTCCTTTCCCCTCTCCCCCCTCCCCTCCCCCTCCTTTCCCCTCTCCCCCTCCCCTTCCCCCTCCTTTCCCCTCTCCCTCCTCCCCTCCTCCCTCCTTTCTCCTCTCCCCCCTCCCCTCCCCATTTTACTTCTCCCTATTCCATGTCATTCCATTACATTGTGTCTGGTTTGGATCTATTTTCTTTTACATATTATTTGTTAAAATATGAATGTAATGTATAGATTAGTATACAACTGCTTAGAGATAGTATTTACCGGCAGGGGGTGTCAGAGACATTCTCTAACAATGAAAAAAAATCTTATAGAGTATGTCAACAATTAGGGCTAGGAGAGATAATACATTATTTTTACATATCCACTCTAGTAACTAGGCTAGACCTAAAGTGATATATATATACACATATCAATATTTCAGTCCCTTTTAATGAAAGAATTACAAATTCCAAGTAAATTAGCATTAATATTATACTTCCTTTTTTTTCAATGTGATTGAAAAGTTCTAATCAATTCATGTGACAGAGAATTCTCACAGGGCGATAGTAAGCTTCAGACTCCTCGTGTGAATCTACAAATGTTTGCATTGGTTTGGGCACTTTCTTTCATCTAATCCATACGTGCAGAATCCCCACCATTGAGGGTGATAGTAAACGTCCTCTTTCTATGCCCAGGAGTTTCATTCAAGTCTTAGTCCTTGAAATTTTTTTTGTGTTTCTTGGAACTCCCATTCACCCCATGAGGATGGCTCTTCTTCAGCAGATGGATCTGCCAAATAGAAATGCGCATGCTTGGACTTGGATGGGCCCCAGAAAGAAATGCGCATGCTTGGACTTGGCTGGCCCCTCTGTTGGATGGCATGCCCGTGGAGTTACTTTCATTCTTTGTTTGTAGCGCTTCTGACTGCCCGCTCCGCTGCCCTCTGTCGCTGGCAGGGAAACTTGAGCCAGTGCATTTGTTCACAGCCCTAAAACTGACACCACATTTAGTAATAGAATTTCATAGCCCTGACTTCCAAAGCGAGGTAGGCTTTACTGTTGAGTTCCAGGTCTCATAGAAGAGACCGGTTCCTGTGATCAGCAAGTTGTCCAGGTGAGTTCTGACTGATTCCAAGGGGAGTCCATGAAGGAACCAAGTGAAGAATAACGTATACCTTTCCCTGGAGCACACCGAGTAAGGAGTCAAGGGGGGGGGCAGATGAAAGTCAGGAATCTTTTATTAGGAGTTAACTTGGAACATGGGACTTTGCTAATATCAAATCCGAGAATGAGTCAGATTTGCCTCCACAGGACTGGGTCAGACCACTCACAGCCACACCTCTTGACTCCTTTGTCTCCCTCTGTTCTGAATCCCTCGGGAAAGGGTCTAGCTTAACTAGTAGCTGATGTGGACTCCAGCGACAACGAACAGGGAAGCCTGATTCCCGATAATGACTCACTTTCTCAGTCAGAAGAGAGAGGGGGATAAGCGTGTTAGAGTTGGTATCCCCAGTATGCCGGTCACATTACCCAGCTCCTTCTGAGATGGAGTACACAGCTTAGGGCAAGGATATGGTAAGGAGCTCTGATTTACCTGGAAGGAATCACCGGGAGTGGGAAGAAAGCATTCGCCTCAAACTCCCCAGATTCATTTCCCTCTCAGTCCATGAAAATGAAAATCATAACACATACTGTATCCCAAGGACTCAAGAAGGGGAGGTGCACACACACCAGGATGTATTCTCTCATCTTGTGGCTAACATCCTCCACACCTGTCTGTTTTCGTTCTGGTGCCCCAGACCACTGGAGAATTTGCTTCTAGAATGCCCTAAAATATAAATGCACATTTCATTAAGCAAATCAACTCTAATGCCAGTCGCAATCCAAAGCTTAAAATCCATTCTGTTCTAGTTCCATTTCTAAATTATGTCCAGCTTCGTCTTTCCAACAGTGTGTCACAAGTTCTTCTAGGGGAATTAATGACAACCACAAAGACAGAATAAAATTTCTCTAGTTGTGAGATGCCAATACCATAGAAAATAACCTCAAATTGTTCATATAAAGACACCCCTAATATTATAAAAGTCCCAGGGCAAAGCTGAAGTTCAAAGATTAAATCTTCTTTCAAGTGAAAGTCAAAATAGATTAAAGTCCAAGTGAATTAAAGTCTGATATCAAATTATTTCCCCCGTGGAATTAAATGTTCGAAGTTTGAAACTTGTAAGTTGTAATTAAGACTCAACTATCTTCCTCATGCTGTAACTCATCTCTGTCTCAGAGGATTCTGGATGCCTTCATGGACTTGGTCTTTCCACAGCTGTATTCCTGGAGGCACCCCACCCCAATATATAAGCCCCCCATATACACATATGTTAGTGCACACACACATACACACACACACACACACACAAATGTGTGTGCACACACATGCATGGATGTAGCAGGAATCTTAAAAGTTCTTATTAATAAAGTCAAACCCGAGGCCAGTTATCGGGGTCAATGCTGGTAGATCAGAGAGACAGAACAAGCCACAGCTATCTCACCTTGCCAATTCCTCAGCTGGTCTTGTCTCCTCAGACTGGAGGCCTCTGAGTCCTCATCCAGAATGGGTCTCAGCTGAATTACTGCTCAAAAGCCTGAATGCTTAACCAGCCAAAATCTGAACCAGCCAAATGCTGCTAGTTTCTGGTCCTCACGCCTTATATATCTTTTTGCTTTCTACCACCACTCCCTGGGATTAAAGGCTGGCTTTCTGGGATTAAAGGTGTGTGTCACCATGCTTGGCTATTTCCAATGTGGCCTTGAACTCACAGAAATCCAGAGGGATTTCTATCTCTGGAATGCTAGGATTAAAGGTGTGAGTGCCACCATTTTCTAGCCTTTGTATCTAGTGGCTGTCTGTTCTCTGACCCCAGATAAATTTATTAGAGTACACAATATTTTGGGGAACACAATACCACCACACATGCACACACACATGCATGCACACTTGCACACAGATACACAGGTGCACACACACACACATACAGTTATATCTCCTTCATTTGGACCTGTAAAATTTGTAGTGCCAGGTCTCAGGCATACCTCATTTGAAACCTCTGAAGAATTTACAGATAAGAAGATTGCTGAGCACTGGCTCCAGACTCACCAATTCAGACCATGAGCCCATCTCTAGTACTTTGAGTGACATTAGATGCAGAATTATGCTGCCAGAGCTGTTGCTACCAAGGACTATGGCAGACATTCATTGGTCTGTGTGAGAAGTGGAAATGGGTAACAGGTAGGTGGTAGCACTTGTCAACAATCCAAAACCTATTAATTCAAACTACAGTAGGATAAATCTATTAAAAAAAGAAAGACTGATTTAGGTGCCACAGACTTGCCTGTTTTGTATAGGGAATATTTTCCCCTCCCCTGTGTATTGCTTTCTGTCTTGGGTGGCAGAAAAGTCATTTGCATCTTTCCATAGGGTTAAGAAATTTGTATTACTAACAGTCCTAAACTTCAAGTCTTAGCTAAGATGTTTTTCTAGTTGCCGAGTAATGCATTCAACATCACTGTATTTCCTCTGCTCCTGGTACTGGGTGTGGACTCTGTTCCCATGCCACCCCCTCACTCTTGATAGCCAGCATCCATTCTGTGCCACTAAGAGCACAGTTCTCCTGAATTTACAGTTGTATTATCTCCCCACAGCTTTGGTCCTTGAGAATGTGTCCATTTTAATTATCTCCAGCCACATCATGGCAAAAGCAACTTGTAGACAAAATTGCGGGACAATTCAGAACAAGAATGAACAGAGAGAGGGGGAGAGAGAGAGAGAGAGAGAGAGAGAGAGAGAGAGAGAGAGAGAGAGAGAGAGAGAAGAGAAGACAAGGAGAGGGAAAAAGAAGGAGAAGGATGATTTGAGAAGTCTACTTAGATACAGCACTTAAAATTGAAAGCCAGAGCTTCGATTTGGGCTGATAACCTGGTAAGACCAGAAGAGCTCCTCATTCTTCGAAAGCAGAAATTGTGTGGAAGTCCCATCACTGATGAACATCGCCTAAGCCACTGCTCCTTTAGAAGGCCTTGCTGGTTTGATCCGGTGGGCTGGGACCACCTGCCACTTGTAGATCTAATTGGTGCCTTGCTAGACTTCCAGCTCCTTAGAAAACTGACTGAATTTAAGGATCTTTCCCAAGGTTGATTCTCCTTTCTTAGCCTCAGTCACGAAGAATCAGTCATTGGCCTGTGGATCTGTCTGACCTATTGCATTCACTAACTTCCAAATACAGTTCTCTGCAGGCCAGCCCTTGCTTCCCATGTCCCAGCAGCGAAAACCTGGCCCCTTGTACAGATCAAAATTTAAATATTATTTTGAAAAAAATTCAGGAAAAAAAGCTGAAGTATAATATCAAATATATTGTCTCCACCGAAGTCTCTCGCCTGTAAGTCTGGACTTCCATGTCTCTTTTCTACTCTTCTGTCCTTCAGAGTTCTTGGCTCACACGTGAGGTACTGGAAACCAACGATTCTTAGGGTTGTCCTTAGGTCCAGAAATAAAACAAGGGCTACAGATAGACGTGAAATTCTCACTTTGGGTTTCCACAAATGTGAAGTTGGAGTATAGACACAAGCCATTTGTACTTCCTTAGAGGCAGACATCTCTAAGACCGTGGCTGCAAATAGCATTGGACCACAGGATGGGAGTGGGGGATTCAGTCCTGCTCCCAAGCAGTAGAAGGGCTCAGAGAAGCTGAAAAAGTCCAATTTATTCCTTATAAATTTTCTAGTCTTGTCAGTCTAACCTTTCCCTAGAGAAGACACCAGAGAGTGCAATGCTCATGAGCTGTACTGACAAGGAAGGAAATATCTTCCCTTGGTCCCCCACAGCCGTTCCCAACCTTTCTATAGCGTAACAACTCTCTTCTCTTTGCACTTGCTTATAGAGACAAATCTGATAGAAAGAAGCCCATCTTTTGCCTGTCTGGTATCTGTGATTCCTGGGTCTTGGGCTCTATTTATAGAAAACAATGTACGGTTCTGGACAAACACGTCAGAACAAGACTCAGCAAGGCACAATGACTAAGCCCTAGAATGCTCAGAGGTTAATGTAGCCCACAGGGGCAATGCCACATCACTCCCTCCTCTCCCAGCAGCTGGAGTTAAAACAGAAAGTTAAGTCTATCTGAGCAGCCTTAGGAAAGGTGCCAGCCAGCACATGGGGCAGAAGAGAGGAGAGAATTAATGAATAGGCTTTTATTCCTGTTTCGTTCCTGTTGAAATGGCCTTCTTCATTTAAATGCTTGACAACACTTGACAGAGCATGATAGTTAAAGTTGTGGGAATACGCCCCCTCCAACTCTCCTTCTCTTCTCTTTCTTAACAGAGGAAGAATTCATGAGAAATTCATTAGAACAAGTCAAGCGATCTGTATTTCACTATGCCTGTTGATTCTGATTTGGGCCCTAGACATTCTTATCCTTATTGTTTTAGATCTGTTATTTGTAGAAGAAACAGAACATGCTAGAATTTTAGCCCTGGGGAGCTAGAAGGCAAATCATGCTAATGGGATAAATAATATATCATTTATTAGAAATATTCTTCAGGGTTTACTTTACTAGCCTAAACAACATACTTAGCAACCTCTAACAAGTTTCATGGGGACATATTACTTTGTGACTCAACAAAGATCCTTGGTATACTGTCTAAATTAGATAGCAGATTAAGAATTAATGACAGGCCAATTCCCTACAATTATATTTTTCTCAGGGGAGCAGACAGCCTGGTTTTCATGATATTAGCAACTTTTGCCAGTAAATATATATTTTTTTTAATATAGTGTCAGGTGATTCAACTTGCCAATGATTCTTTTTTTTTTTTCACACAGAGGTATGCCAATAAAGAAACATATTTCAATGCCCCTGGGAGAAATTGAAATGATCTGTCAATGGTGGTTATTTAAGGAGGTGGCTGTGTGGTGGTAGATGCTAGGATGCCCTTCCCAGAGCATTTGTCTTCAGGAAATGAAGGGCTCATCTCCGCAGTTTCTGAGGTGATGCTGAACCTTAGCTCTTAGCTATAGCTGCTCTTTAAGGGGATAGCTTCTAATGAGGGAAATTGTCTCATCCAAGGTCATCTTCCTTGTGCAGATGTGGCCCACACCTGATGGCCAAGAGTGTGGGAATGTAAAGACTTGGACTCTAGCTCCTATGTCAAGATAACGTTTAAATTCAAAGCACTAATGAAAATGGCCTGTTAATTAAGAATATTCTACCCAGCAAAGTTGTCCTTCAGAAATGAGGTGGAAATGTGAACTGCTCCAGACAAATTAGACCTAAGGGACTCTGTCATTATGTGGCTTTACAGAATACGTGAAGAAAGTTTTCAAACCAAAAGGAAGGCAGATAGCTAGTAATCAAATATGCAGGAAAGTAAATAGTCAGTGAACTACATCCCCACAGTCTCACTGGTAACTCTACAGTCCTATAAGGTGATATGTGAAGTCACTGTACCCAACAAGGGTTGACACACAGCACCTTTCATAATAATTTCCACCCTCAAGAAACTACTTGAAAAAGTAGTAGAGGAGAAAACATACATGGGACATGTGGACACTAAAATAGGAACACACTGTAAGAAAATTGGAGACCAATGTTTCCCAAGATAAAATAGATCTTTAGCTAAACATTAGCTATTTGAATTCATGAACGAATACAGATGCACTTAACATATATCATTTATGCTGGGGAGATGCCTCAGGGAGTGAAGACACTGTCTTACATGGTAGAAGGAAAAGATTAACTAGTACAAATTGTACTCTGACTTCAGTGTGCCTACAGTGGCACAGATGGTGAATGCACACACACACACACACACACACACACACACACACACACACGCACACACACACACACTGAATAATAAAAAAATATTTTAACAAGTGCGCTGTGACAAAAAAAATAGAAAGAAAACACAAGTTTTTCTGAGAAAAAAAGTTATTTGCTTGTTGATGATCTAGAAACTTTGTGTTGTTTTAGATATGCCCACTCTTTCTAACCTTGGGGGTAAGCAA
Organism: Peromyscus leucopus; assembly: GCF_004664715.2. Lineage (NCBI taxonomy): Eukaryota > Metazoa > Chordata > Mammalia > Rodentia > Cricetidae > Peromyscus > Peromyscus leucopus. The sequence continues at coordinate 4,781,079 of NC_051078.1, forward strand.
ATTATGGAAGTTTGGATCTTTGTTGCCTGCCTTTGATTCTACTAATTTCATTCACTATTCCTTCCCCCTTATCTTACTTTTATATATTTGCTTATTTTCAAGCCTTTTCCAATTTCCCTTATTAAATTATCAAGTTTTTTTTTCTTTACTAATTTGAAGAAAGGCATTCCTGTGATAATGGGAACCGGATGAAAAAGTGCCAGCCTTAAACACTCTTTTGATCAAATGCCATTCCCAGGAGAATCGAAAGGGGAGATTTCCTTATTTTCAAGTTACGTTTTAGTTGTGACACCTACTGTTTCTAGTGATGAATCGATAACTTGTATCATGATGCATATATGTTTATAACATTGGGAGACAGCCTTTAAAAACAGAAGATTGAAGATCACACTTTATGCAGAATTCCCTCCCCCTAACAAGTCATTCTAGACACCAGTTATCCATTTGTTTATCTCATTTTTTTTTGAATTTTTGTAGGCAGTTGAATGTACACAGTGAGTGGTGAATGTGGACCACAGAGGACATCAGAATATTGTCAGGATGCAGAAGAGACTGGAGCACCAATGTCCAGAGTGAACACCCTGGAGCACTTGATTTTCTTGAGAAGATGAATGTGCCAGCCTATGAAGTACAGTCACAGCACATTGTGGGTCAGTGATGTAAGAAACTGGAAGAAACAATTTAAAGGTCCTGGAGAAGCGGAAACCTGGAGAGTATATGGCACTCCAGAAGTTAGGTGTGAGTTGTACCATCTTAAATAATTTTCTCAGAATCACCAAGTCTTGGGGTTTTTAATTGTAAACTATGAGTTATGCTAGAAATGCTATATGCATTTATCGGATGATGTAAATGGGATAAAACGGAAGTCCATGGCACATAGTAGCTATTTAATAAACCCTGATTTCAATCTTCGTCTTCCCTTTTATCCTTTCATGCAGAATATATGCTAATCTTGGGAGAAGCCATACATTTCTATGTAAATCTTCCTGGGCTGAAAACCATGGGGAAAGACAATTAAGTTTAATCGATGAGCCGATATAAACACCCATTAACAGATGCCCCATTTATAGCAGCAAAGGCTGGCTGCTTGGCAATTGCTTCTTATAAAATATGACATTAATCAAGAAGACTAATTTTGGTGCTGATGTGATTTAAAGTGCTTCCACTCAAATTCCACCTGGGGACAGTAATATATTCACAAACAGCAGCAATTGGGGCAAATCCCTGTTGCTAATCTCACCTATATTAGCTTTTCCACCCTTGGGAGTATGATTAATTTCAAAGTCTAAGGAAGAAAACAGGATGCAGAGAGAACTGAAAATTTAATTTTGTGATTGGGTAATATTTTGGCTCTTAGGACATTTCTTTCATTTTTTTTAAAAAAATCATTAGCTTATTTTTTTCTTTCATTGAAAATAGATTTTTTTAATACAATATATTCTGATTATGCTTCCCCCCCAGTCTTCCCAGTTCCTTCCCACCTCCCTTCCCATCCAGATCCACCCCTTTCTGTCTCATTAGAAAATAAACAGACATCTAAGAGATCATAATAAAATAATATAAAACAAAAACAAACCCACCAGAATAGGACAAAACAAATAACCAGAAGGAAAAAGAGTCCAAGAAAAGGCACAAGAAACAGAGACACAGAGACCCACTTGTTTGTACACACAGTAACTCCATAAAAACACAAGTCCAGAAGCCATTAATATATATGCAAAGGACCTGTAGGAGGAAAAAAAACACAAAAACAAAAAGATGAAAGAAAAGAGAATGCCCTGAAACAACATTATGAGATCTCCGAAGATGCTGTTGAGTTTGTTTACTGTTGGTCTATGGCTGGTCATTCAGCCTACCCTTGAGAGTAGTTTGTTTCCCCAGTGAGACTCTTTAGGAAAAAACAAAGTTTTCATTTGCAAATGGTTATCAATTGGACATAGCTTCTGGGTTAGGGGTTGGGGGGTATGTCCACTTCTTTCAGTTCTATTACTTCTTTGGGCTCAGACCCCTGCATGCTGTGGGATGGTCTGTATGTCAAATTACTCTGATTGGTCTATAAACAAAACACTGATTGGCCAGTGGCCAGGCAGGAAGTATAGGCGGGACTAACAGAGAAGAGAATTGAGAGAACAGGAAGGCGGAAGGAGTCACTGCCAGGCGCCTCCATGACAAGCAGCATGTGAAGATGCCTGTAAGCCACAAGCCATGTGGCAAGGTATAGATTTATGGAAATGGATTAAATTAAGCTATAAGAACAGTTAGCAAGAAGTCTGCCATGGCCATACAGTTTGTATGCAATATAAGTCTCTGTGTTTACTTGGTTGGGTCTGAGTGGCTGTGGGACTGGCGGGTGACAAAGATTTGTCCTGACTGTGGGCAAGGCAGGAAAACTCTAGTTACACCTGCAAGGCCCTGTGCATGCTATCACAGTCTTTGTGAGTTGATATGTGCTTTGGTCCTGTTGTGTTTAGAAGGCCTTGTTTCCTTGACATCCTCCATCCACTCTGGTTCTTATACTCTTTCTGCCTCCTCTTCTGCAGGGTTCCCTTGAACTCTAAGGGGAGGGATTTGATAGAGATAACCCATTTAGGGTTGAGTGTTTCAAGATCTCTCATTCTCTGCACACAGTCTGGCTGTGGGTTGCTGTATTTGTTCCCATCTGCTTGCAGGAGGAAGCTTCTCTGATGATGGCTGAGCAAGACACTGATTTATGAGTCTAGCAGAAAGTCATTAGGAGTCATTTTATTGCTGCATTCCTTTAGTAGAACAATAGCATTTGGTTTCCCCTAGGTCCCTGAGCTATGTAGTCTCAGGTGCTTGGTCACCCAAGAGTAGCCTTGGGTATGGGTTTCACTTCATGGAGTAGGCCTTAAGTCCAATCAAGTATTTATTGGTTGATTCCTCCCCTAAGATTTGCGCGACCACTGCACTAACATATCTTGAAGGCTGGTCAGCATTGCAGATTGAAGGGTTTATAGCTGGGCTGGTGTTTACAGCTCTCCTTTGGTGGCATGCAGAACACCTTCCGGTACCAAGAATTAGCCTGTATGGGGAAGGCTCGTGGTATACAGCAGCTGGATTTTTTCCATGTTCAATGAGTTGTGTATGTGTTTTCCTCAGTAACAGGGCCTTGTTGTCAGTTTGTAGAGGGCAATCTATGGTCTTGGCAACAGTCTGGGAGGTTTGGGGGCTCGCATAGGACCCCTTTGACCCACAACTCAAATAGATGTCGCCCATTCGCTGTACTGGAAGCTTCATGTGGTGATGACCAATGTCCAGTCTGTTCCCCCAGTTATTTTGGTGATTTCATTTAGATCACCTTAGTATTTGTATGATGTAGTGGGTAGCCATTCCAGCTTTGATCTGGAAGTTCCAACCCCCATTGAGGCTTCGGTAACTGTCACGCCTACAAGGCGGGGCCAAGAGAGGACCCTGAAGACCCGAGATCCAGTCTAGTGGTTAGGATTTGGCTCTCTCACTGCTGCGGCCTGGGGATTCCCCGGTCAGGGAACCAAGAGAGAGGGCACATGGAGATCTCGGGTCTTCAGGGTCCTCTCTTGGCCCCACCTTGTAGGCGTGACAGTTGCCGAAGCCTCAGTGGGGGTTGGAACTTCCAGATCAAAGCTGGAATGGCTACCCACTACAGTATATATTTCAGGAAGAGTCTAGTGTACCTAGTTTCCATACTACCCATCACATGGCCCTTAATTTTAGCTGTCTCTCCCCACATTCCCTCCTTCATCTCCCTCTTCCCTCCCTCTCCACATTTATCCCTGGAAATGAGGGCAGAGAGTGAGGAGAAGACACAGTAGCTGCTCTGATACAGAGCTGCAGAGGAGACTAGGGGAGAAGAGGAATGATCTGAGGCAGCTCACTGGCCTTCTTGCTTCTCTCACAGGCTTGGCTGGTGGCTTACCATGGCATGATGCCTGCTGGAGCTGGGGCCTGAGACGAAGGGATGAGAGGGGAAGAGGGTTGGAAGAGAAGATGTGTGTGATCCGCTGGAGATGAGATGAAAGTAGGGGACTGGATTTGGAGGAGAGGATAGCGAGAAGGTAAAGATAATAAGTTAGACCACCTGCTTCTCCAGGGCACGACTTTCATTCCAGTCATTTCCCAGATTATTGTTTGGTGTGATTTGATGGAGCACAGCCCAGTGTACCAAGCAGACCTACGCTTTCCACTTACGTTCTTTTACTTGGCCGGATAACGAAAGTTAACTATATTATATCACTTAAGATATCACATTCTATCTTGAGTCCTACTTGTATAGCTGGCCATTCATACAAATTCCCAAAAGGGGGTCCACGCCACCATGGTGTTTTCTCTGTATGTAGAACCATAGCTTGAACATAGGGATGACATATGTAAACCATAGTCACCCCCACATGACCGAAGTGAGCTACACAACAGCTCTTGAAAATAAATGCACAGAAAAGTTTTATTCAGTATTGCTTTATGTTTTAGATACGGAAGCATTCCAAAATTTGCATGGGAGTACAATGAGCATGAGAGGGATTAGCTCATGAAATCGACATTCGGGCTGGGCGGAGACGTTAGTGTGATGTCCCCAGTTTAGAGTCCAGGATCAGCCCACCTGCCTTTTAACCCACCCCTGTTCCACTGTTGTGTGACCTTGGACAACGTGATGGTTAACACTGCAGGAATGCTTGTGAGGGCTTTTTCAGACCAGGCTACTTGAGATGAGGATGCCCACTCTTGCTGTGGGCAGCGTCATTCTGGGAGCTCAGATCCTGTGTTACGTAAGAGGAGAAAAGCAGCTGAGGACAGGCGTCCGTCACTCTCTCCTTGCTGACTAAATGTGTAATGTGACCGGCATCTCAAGTTCCTCCCACCAGGATTGCTTCCCCATAGGGGTCTGTACCCTCAGACTGTCAGCCTGCATCCACCCTGTCTTCCTCAAATTTCCTTTCTTGGGTATGTGTCACAGCAACAAGACATCAAACGATGACAGATTACCTAACATTTGCCAGCCTTCTGCTTTCCTAATTTTGGAAATGGCCAGAGTCATAGTGTGACCCCCCTTTAAAGAGAGGACAGAGCTTTGTACACACCCAATGAGTGGTTTCAAAATGCAGCAACCAACAAGCAATTGGGATTAGCTGTGGGTCATCAAAAGGGACTCGGGGATTTGTAGTAAGAGAGACTTCTACAGACATCACCCAGTAATCTGAATCCTTCTATAATTTCCCCCGTTAGGAATGGGCACACATGCCAAGGCAGCATTTCTGTAGTGCTTATGTCATGGGGAAATGGATTTTTGTGTATTTAATTAAGGTTTCTAATCAGCTCTTCTGAGATTAATTAAAACAGATTATCTGGTGGGCCCAATCTGATCTCAGAAACCTTTAAGAAGAGGCAGTTTTCTCTGCTGTAGCTGGAAGGGAAGTCAGAGATCTATAGCAGGCGAGGACTCCATCTGCCGCTGCCGACAGAAGGGCAGGATGCCCTAAGCTGGAGGCTTGCTTCACAGAGGTGAGAACGAGAGTCACAAACCCTGAGGACCGATTGTGCCAGTAACCCGGATGCACCTAGAAGCTGAGTCTTCCTTAGAGCCTGCAGGAGACAGCTCCGTTAGGCTGCTGGATGTCTCAACCACTGTCACGACTCCCCGAAGAGAGAAGCTGGTCAAATATGCTTAGATTTTTTTTTTTTACCCCCATGGACAGTCAGAAGGCAAATGGTGCTAAATTGGTAAGTAATTCCTTATACACCAAATGGAAATGTGCAATGAAGAGGCCAATGGAAGTGTATACAAGGGCCACCCAAAGCTATCTAGAGAGACCCTTAAAGCTTTCTAGAAAATGGGGTCAGAAGCTTAGAACAGAAACAAACAGCAAAGCACAGTAAGGAGTATTATTGGTATCTTTTTGCTCTTTTCTCTTTGGGTGTGGGTCTGTCAGACCAGCTCCCAGATAAATCACACATAGAGGTTTATTCCTAATTATAAATGCCCAGCCTTAGCTTGGCTTGTTTTTTGCCAGCATTTCTTAACTAATTATCCCATCTACCTTTTGTCTCTGGACTTTTTCCTTTCCTTCTGTATACCTTACTTTCACTATTACTCTGTGGCTGGCTGTGTGCCTGGGTGGCTGGCCCCTAGCATCTTCCTCCCCTTGTTCTCTTGCTCTTTCTTCTTTTCCTCCCAGATTTCTCCTTCTATTTATTCTCTCTGCCTGCCAGCCCCGCCTATCCTTTCCCCTGCCTAGCTATTGGCCCTTCAGCTCTTTAGCAGACCATCGGGTGATTTACACAGTCACAGTAACACAACTTCCCAGAGTTAAACAAATGCAACATAAAAGACAGCAACACATCTTTGCGTCATTCCAACAAACGTTCCACAGTGTAAACAAATGTAACACATCTTAAAATAATATAGAACAAAGGAGGACACAGTGAAAGGAGGGCCTGGGGAAGAGAGACACCAACAGCTTCAGAGTCAGAAAGGTATGCACACGTAGGATGGACATGCCAGGGTGGGAGGAACGATGGGCTAGCATGTGCGACCACCTGACTCTAACCCCCTCTATTAGTTACTTTTCTCATTACCCTGGTAAAATATTGTGGCAAAAAGAACTTAAGAGTTTATTTAGCTTTTAGTTCTAGGGGGTTTGAGCCCATCATGGTGGGAAGACAGCTTCCGGCAGCTAGAGCAGGAAGCTGAGAGATCACAGTTTCTTCAACACACAGGAAGCAAAATGTGTCAGCTGGAATTGGGGTGGAGCTGTGAACTCTCAAAGTACCCCCCCCCAGTGCTGTGCTTATCCAGCCAGCCTCCGCACCCCGAACATCCCATCGCTTTCTCCAATGATGCCACCAGCTGGTGGACCACACGTTCACATACCTGAGTCTGTGGGGGTATTCCTCACTCAAACCATCTTAACAGCTGTCAATGGGTCTGTAAGTCTAATTACAGCATTTAAAAAAAAATGTCTTAATTTGTATATATTCCAGCTAAATCATTCTGATTTTTAAAAGATAATGGTTAGGCTTTGTAATTTTAATTTTAATCATCGTGTTGCACACAGGAACTTAACACTGCTCCCACATTGTAACCTTCACTTTGTGTCTCCCTTCTGAAACAGAAACGTGTGATTCATTATTTTAGAGTTTCATCCAAACTCTCCATGAAGCTCTTTGGTTTGCTCCCCCTGTCCTGGGACTATTAGAGTGTTTTGCTGGGATTACAGACAGTCCCCATCAAGGCACCATCACCTTGCCGGCGTGTACTCAGAAAACTCTGTGCCTGGCTTTTGCTACAGCGTACTGAGTTTTGGTTCTCTCTTACCCAGCTTCAGCATTTCATTAGGTCCAGACTGCTAACTTTGCCTGAGACATTTTTCGTGTTCGTTAAGTCAGTGAGGGATCCAGTGTTGAAATCTCTCTTCTCTTAATAGCTGAATGAAAAGGATAAAACCTTATAGGAGTTTTGAAACTTTTGTGTTGAAATAATATTAATATGTGATCTTATTTTATGATGTATTCATAGAAATTTTAGATGAATACTTGGGACCCAATTTTTATTTTATTATTTATTATTTCTTTTTTTTTGGGGGGGGACCCAATTTTTAAATCCTAGATTGTCAAATGTTCTTTGTCAAATAAAAGAGGTTCTCTCTAGGTGCCAAGAAAATGGGACACAGTGCATTATGGTTTTCCAACTATTTCAGGAAGATCACATAAAAGAAGGCAATTTTATCTTGAGACCCGTGATGCTACACAGTGACATCGGCATGTGAAGATTTCAATTTACTTACAATAAAAGTTCTGTACTCCACTCTGCAATAATTTTCAACATTTGAAAGTACACTCTGATGGCTTAGAGGAAGCATTCTAATGCAAATCAAAGCTACGCTGAGATTCCACTTTACTCCACTCATAACGGCAGTAATTAAGAAAATAAATGGCAGGAGTAGCCAGATGGCTCAACCCTTTAAAGGTATCTGTAATCCCAGAACTCCTAGGGTGATGTTGGAGATGGAGAGTGGGAGAATAAGTTCAAAGGCCAACTAGCCTGGAGTACACAGCACAGAAAAAGCAAGAGGGACCCTTCCCCAACAAGGTGGAAGAGAGACCCTGCCTCACACAGTGGGAGAAAATCAGCTTCTCCAAGTCTACGTTTGACATTCCCATGCCTGCTGTGGCACATGTGTGCCCACAGTCTATCTGTCTGTCTGTCTGTCTGCCTCTCTCTGTCTCTCTGTCTCTGTCTCTGTCTCTGTCTCTCTCTCTCTCTCTCTCTCTGTCTCTCTCACATACACAGAGTGATGATAATGACAATTAACAATTTTAAAAGAAAAAAATTGCTGGCAGTACAAAAGAAAATCCTTAATGGGACCAGGAGCTCCCTGGAGCATGAGCTGGCTCTTTGGAGCCCATTCCCTAAGGTGGGATGCCTCACTCAGCCTTGATGCAGGGGGAGGAGGCTTGGTCCTGCCTCAGCTTGATATGCCATGCTTTTTTGACTCCCATGGGAGGAGGCCTTACCCTTTCTGAGGAGTGGATGGGGGGTAGAAAGGAGGTAGGGAGGAGGTAACAGGAGGAGAGGAGGGAGGGGAAACTGTGGTTGGTATGTAAAATAAATAAAAGAATTAATAATTTAAAAAAATGAAAAGAAAACCTTTAAACTCTGCAGGTAGGGATAGGAAATAAGTATGAAGTTTCTCAAAAAGGCTGAACATAGGTCTTCCACATGACCCTGATATAGTACTCCTAGGTATTTACCTAAGACACTCTAAAATCTATGTAGCACCCCTATTTTGTCTACCAGTGTTTATTACAGCATACGACTAGTCACAATAATCAACATTTATTATATAATATTCAAATATTATTATGGCACAATTTACAATAGTTAAGTTATAGAACCAACCTGTGCCTCGTCATTGCATGGTTCCAGGGGTTGATCTAACTGGGGTGATGAGGGAAAGAAGGAAGGACAAACACACGGACACATAACAGGGTGGTGGTTGGGGGCCTTAAATGGAGAAGCTGCAAAACCCTAGAAGCTCAGCGTGTCTATTATATACAGGTGAACAGGGAGATGGAGTTTTTGCATACAGCTGAACAAGTAGGCAGGCTTAATGGTATACAGCTGAATCAAGGAAACAGGCTTAGCTAATCTTGGAGCAGTCTCTATAGTGAGCAGTCTTCCAGCCATAAATATCTAAGAGGAGAAAGTTATGGTGGTCATATTCTCCATGTATTTTCAGCATTTGCATTTGGACCAGGAAGCTTTGGCATTGCCCTGCACCTAGGCTGGGGGAGGGTTTGGCATTCCCCATGGGTCTGAGGCATTGGAGTCTTTACAAGCTCATGCCCATGCCAGCGACACACATGCCCCACAAAGCTGGATGATCAAGAATAGAGGAATACATAAACAAAATGCGTTTTATATATGCAAAATGGAATTGTTCCAGCCGCAAAGAACAAGTTATCCTGCTTGCAAGATGGGTGCAAGATGGGAGATAATCACGTTAAGAAAGATAAGCATCATATGCTTTTTCTCACTTGTGGGCCATAGATTATATATATATATATATATATATATATATATATATATATATAAAATGTGGGCCATACATTATGTACAGATACATGAAATCATGTATGCATATATGACAAAGTAGAGTGACCAGGGGCTGATTGGATGGAGGAAGGACAATAAGGGGATGGTATGGGGGTTTAAGGAGAAATATGCTCAACATACAATATATCTCGTCATACATTTTCTGTTCCTTATATATGAAGGTGAGTGTAGGGAGAAAGAGTTAGCTGTGTTTCGTTAGTCATTACAGCCCTAGCTACCATCCCGTCCCACTGAGGGACAGCAGCTCACACTTGGCACACCTCATGGTGTTGGCGTTTTGCTGCTGTTCCCTTGAGACATGAGACGTGGAGCAACACCTCTTGGTCTGAATTCTTGGTTAGCAAACCTGGGGTCAGAGCTGTCGCTTGGCTCTTCCGTTGATAATTTGGTACCAAACTAATTAACCTTCTGAATGAAGGTACAATTTCTAAGCTAACGTTACACTGTTATTTGTATTAATCTAGCCCACAGAATTATTCTGCTAGGGCATTTGGTGAAGCTGTGTGTAATAGGAAGCTGTCTTCTAAGGACTGATCTATTTTGTGAATAAAAAACAAAAAACAAAACAAAACAAATACCTCCTCTCAAATCTTGCAGGGTTTTTGTAATAAAAAATACCATGTGCATTCATGTCCTTTTCCACGTCTGTCCCCAAGCTCATTTAATTTTGCTGGGATCTGTTTGGATGACTGAATACTTCCACTCATGTACTTGGTATTCCACATATTACTATCAGAGTGATTTCTTTGATCTGCCACAATAATCTTTGGAATAGTACTTTGCCATTACTAGTAACAAATCTCTCTCTCTCTCTCTCTCTCTCTCTCTCTCTCTCTCTCTCTCTCTCTCTCTCTCTCTCTCTCTCTCCCTGCTTTCAGTTCTGGCTGGAAGCCACAGAAGAAAATAAGTAATAAGGTCTTTCTTACTCACTCAGTATTAGCATGCAAAGATATCTTTTAAATCCATCCCCACAGGTGGGGGCTCTGTGCAAATGGACAGTGAATATATAAGTAAGTGGGGATAGTGTGGATTTTTGAATGAGAATGGTCCCCTTAGGCTCACATATTTGAATGCTTGGTTCCCAGTGTGTGGAACTGTTTGGGAAGGATTAGGAGGCGTGGCCTTGTTGGAGGAGGTGTGTCACTGGGGATGGGCTTTGAGGCTTCAAAAGCCCAAGCTATTTCCAGTTTCTCTTTCTCTGCCCGCTCATAAATGAAGATGTGTGCTCTCAGCTACTGCTCCAATGCCACGCCTGCCTGCTTGCTGCCATGCTTTCCACCATGCTGATCGTGGGCTCTGATCCTCTGGCCCTGTAAGCCTCAAATGAACTCTTCTTTAAGTTGTTCTGGTCAACTTATCACAGTGAGAGAAAATGAACTAAGATAGAGGGTTATATGTGAAACAAAAATCAAAATAAAAATCGAGCATAACGAAACTTTTATAAAATGACTTAGAATGAAGAGGTAGCTATCATAGATTGCATGATTTTTCAGGTCCACCAGATTTATGTTCTACTTTGAGCTCAGCAAAAAGGGCTGGATGTTTTGTGTCAGGAATATATCCCTAGATGTTGAACACTGAAAGTTTAAACTTCCTTTTGCACTCAAGGCAAGGAGTCAACCCTTAATATTGTTTGTATAAAAGTGATATTAGTTTAAAACTATTTACTCAATATGGGTTTATGGTCATGAGGTGGAGGTAGGTGAGTAGTTACTGCACTTGAGTTTAGAATCTGTATTAATTTCTGTTGTTGGCTAATAATCTATCATGCATTTATTATTTTAAAATGATATGTATTTATAATATCATGGTTTCTGTGGGCAAGGAGTCCAGTTGTGACTTAGTGTACTTTCTTGGTCTCAAGTTCTATTCAAGGCTTTCATCTAGCCCTGGCAGGGCTGAGTTCTCACCTGGATATCAACTGGGCAAAGGTTTGTTTCCAGGCTCCACAGTGTTGGCAGTGCTTATCTTTTTGAAAGTTTTCCTGTTGGGCCCTCTTTTTCTTAATGCCTATAAATTTCCATTCTTTGTCACATGGGTCTTCATAACATTCCTTGCTTCCATATAAAGTTATAGATGCGTACTGCTCATTTAAAAGAATGGAACCTTCAGTCATAATTTTTAGTCTTACTCTCCTGTGCATTTTTTCCTACACACTCATAGACACACATAAGTTTTCTTTTTATCTCTTTTCCATCAACGTCACCTACTGTAAATCCTCTGTAGAGTACAAGTCTTTCCATTTAGGGCTACACTGGCTCTCTGTCTAACGAGGTCTGTGTATATCACCTCACATCACATAAGCTTCCCCTTTAATGTTGCTTTTTTTTCCCCATAAGAATGCTCAAGTAGCAGGGTGGTGGTGGCACACGCCTTTAATCCCAGCACTTGGGAGACAGAGCCAGGCAGATCTCTGTGAGTTCAAGGACAGCCTGATCTACAGAGTGAGATCCAGGACAGGCACCAAAACTACATGGAGAAACTCTGTCTCAACCTCCCCCCACCCCCCAAAAAATGCTAAAGTAAAAAGGAGCAATAAAACAAAGACAAGGACAAAATACAAAATGTTGAAAAAAATCTAGTTTTACCAGTTGTCTGGGCATTCTTTATATCAGGTTTATAGAAGATGCTGGCGTTTTAGGATCTGTGTATGCCGTGTTTTATTTGCATGTATATCTCACCCTATAACAATGTTCATTGCAGTTGATAATTGCTGATTTTCATGTCTGAAACTTACTGATTATAACTATGGCATATTTCACCAATTAGTGAAGACTTTCATTCACTAACTTAGAGTTCCTGTGTGCATTGGAGTAGAGGAAAAAGTGCTAAAGCCTGAAAAAAAAAAAAACAAACCAAAAAACCCACAACTTCTAAATATGTAAAAAAAAAAAATATCTGTCTTGTGGTTAGCTCGTGTTGGTTGGTGTCAGTCAAGAAAGCACTTCCTACTCCTGGTCTTAGTTTACCATTGATTTAGATTTCTTTTTGCTGCTGTGACACACACCATGACTAGAAGCAGCTTAGGCGAGGAAAGGGTTTATTTGGCTTGTACTTCCAGGCCAGAGTCCATCATTGACGGAAGTCAAGGCAAGAAGTCAAGGCAGCCCTGCTTGTTGTCCCACAAAGAAAACCACCTGTGACCACTGAGCTCACTTCACAGCCAAGAAGGACAACACAAACCATGGAGGATGCTGTTTTCTGGCTAGGTCACAGGTATAGTGTGAATTCTAATTGGTCTTAATGATAACAACCCAGAGTCGGATATCAGGGTGAAAGTTGAAAGATCAGAGAAGCAGAGCAGCAGCCACTCGAGTTCTTACTTCTACAGAATCCTCAGACTGAAAGGGCCAAGCTCTTCCCTCTACCCTACCTTATCACTTCTTCTCTCCACCCAGCCATATCACTTCCTTGTTTTTTTCTTTCTAAGTGTTGGGATTAAAGGTGTGTGTCACCACTGCCTGGCCTCTAGTGGGTAGCTCCACACTCTGATCTTCAGGAAAGCTTTATTTGGTAAAGCACAAACAAAAAATATTTTCAGACACAGTTTTCATATATAGCCCATTTGGTGGTTGGCTCATACACGTTTGAAAACTTGTTCCCCATTTGGTAGTACTGTTTGGGAAGGATTAGGAGATGCGGACTTGTTGGAGGTGAGTCACTGGAGGTGGATTTGAGGTTTTGAAAGCCCATGCCTTCCACAGCTAACTCCTTCTGCCTCCACAGTGCAGATCAGGATGTATTAATCTCTTAGCTACTGCTCTGGCACCCTGTCTGCTGCCATGCTTTCTGCCATGGTGATCACGGACTCTAACCCTCTGGAACAGTGAACCCAACAAACACTTTCTTTTATAGGGTGCCTTGGTCAGGCTGTCTCCTCACAGCAATAGAAAGGTAATTAAGACAGCCCAGGAGCACAGGCTTAGGGAATAGTAATGCCCACAGTAGGCAGGACCCTCTTACCTCAATTAACAATCAGGTTAGTCCCTAGAGACAGGCCATGGGCCAATCTGATCTTGTCACTTCCTTAACAGAGATTCCCTTCTCAGGCGACTCTAGGCTGTCAAGTTAACAGCTATTACTAACTTGGAGAACCATATTCCAAAAGGATGAAAATCGTTTTACCTATAGAATGAAGTTTAGAGTCCACAGCGAATCTAATCATCAAGGAATGACTGAGGAACAGAGTTGTGGCTGCTAAGTGTGCAGCTGAGATGCCTGTAGATGAATTTCTAAACAGTCTTATTAAATGAGAAATACAGAGCCAAATACAGAGTTATAGCCAAAGAGATGAGAGCAAGAGCCACCTAGCTTTAGCTTACCATCAGCAGCAGCTTCCCCCAAGAGAGAGACCTTCTAATGTCTGACTTGTGTTTTTATTGCTTTCCTGTTCTGCTTTCTCATTGGCTTTAAGCCCAGCCACATGACTTCCGCGTCACTGCCTGTCTATACAGACCTCCAGGTCTCTATGGTTGGTACTGGGATTAAAGGTTCGTGTCACCATGCTTGGCTGTGTCCTTGACCACACAGAGACTCTGCCTGCCATGTGATCGGATTAAGAGCGTGGGCTACCACTGCCTGTCTGCTGTCCCTGGCTCGCTATGACCTCGGATCTCCAGGCAAAGTTTGTTTATTAACATACAAATAAAATCACATTTTGGCACAAATGAAATATCACCATAGATGCCAACTAGTTTTACAGTATCAACCATCATTTTGAATCCACTTCAACCAAACTATGATATATTTTTCAAAATGTACTATCTTATTTCCCAGCACAGGCATTTTAGAGAAATCTAAATGATGCTCAAACTCCTAATTCTAGTTTAAATTTTCAGCAGTAGTTTGAAATCTTTGTTACTACAATACCAAGCATCTGGATCCCCAGAGACCTGCAGATGACTAGCTGAAACTCATGGTTTTCCCGTGTGTCTCAGTGTTTCTATCATGTGCTGACTTCCTACCCTCTCAGCTTACAAATTTGTTCCTCTTCCCAGAGTAGTGCTGAGCGATTGGGTGAGAAAAATTAAATACATCTTTCTCATTCTTCATGCTATCATTAACTGGACCAGTGTGAGAGGTTTTGAAGTTTAGGGATGCGGAGGCCTGCTATAGTGGATGACTGTAATTTGGCAAGGTGGTGGCCCTACTTTAATCCGATTCCCTAATGGTGGTTTCTCTGCTGTCTTCAAATCATCCTGAGTGGTCCACAGTTTATTAAGTTCAGCTCTCCTCAGAAGTACAGTTCTGTAGAGGTCATACCTCACAGGGGTTTTCTGCAAGACAGTGTGAACTGAGCCGAATATGAACATCTGCCAGCTTTTAAGAAAAAATAGGTTTTGCACACCTCAGTTTCAAGAGCAACAAGAAGACAAGAAGTGACCAAAAGTATGTGTGACTTGTTACATTTGAGAATCAGAACTTGTCTATTCTGCCTGATTTCAGCATGGAAATTTATGCCATTTCAAGATAATAATTTGCCACTTTTCTTATGCTGCAGAGAAAGAAAGAGGCCAACAGATTATTACACTATGACTATAAAGAACTAAGTACAGTGGCTGAACCTTTAGTGACAGCCAGGAAGGGAGAGATGTCGAGAACCTCTTCACTTTCCCGTTCCTGTAGGCACATTCCAATACTGAGGGTCGGAGATGTGAATTGAGACCCCGTTTCAAATTTCCATAGTTTTCCTTGGAGCAGAAAAACTAACCTCTTATGAAACAATCAGAACGTGGACATTTCCACAGAAATCCACGCAAATTTGATTGCTCCTTGGGACCTTCTTAATCTGTATAGTATCATATCTAGAAAAGGTGCTTTAGGAGAGTTAAAATGAACAAGAAAATAAATTTGAAGTTGGCATTTTCTTTTTGCTGGTTTTTATGGAACTAGTATAACGTGATTTGTTTCACATGAGAAGTTATTGAACATATCAAGACATCGGAAGGTCTGTGTTTTGCTGTCCCGCCGAGATCTCTAATAAAGAACGGTAAAGGAACGCACAGGGTATTTTTAAAGGATCGAGCAGTAATTCCCAGTGGGATTTCGAGCCGCCTTCTGTGTTCTGACCTTTGCCACCCACACTTCTTTGTTCCCAAGCCCCAATACGTCAGCTCCTGTCGCTTGCTCAAGCTGTCCGCTATCAGTTTAGTCAAGCCAGTGTTCTCTGACCAGCGTCTGCTCCAGAGGCTACATAACAGAAATGCATTCCCTCTTCAGGGCTCGACCTTAAGTGTTAGTTGTGTTTCAAGTTTTATACAGTCAGAATATTCCTTGTCTATCAAACAAGGTCATGCAATGAGAAAACTCTGGTATTTTCCCTTAGAATTAACACAGTTATAATAAATTCCTCAAATTTAATTACTTTTAAAAATTATACAAAATTTGAATTCCTTTCAGCAGTCACTAATATTATTGTCTCAAGGGATCAATTATTTCTTTTAATTTTGAGATTATAATCACATCATTTCCCCTCTTCCCTGTTTTCACCTCTCAACCCTCCAATGTACCTACCCATCCTTACTTACTCTCAAATTAATGGGCTCTTTTTTTTTTAAATTCATCATGTATTACTACTCCTCAAGGAAACTTCTTTTTGTAATCGATAGAGACCATTACAGAAAACAAGCCAGTCAAAATGCAGAGTTGTAGAGTCCAGTCCCAGTGGATGCTTCCATAAAATATTCCAGTACCAAAGGCTCAGGGAACATTGTGGAGGAGGGGATGGGAAGATTGTAAGAGCCAGAGGATCAGGGGGTCTGCTGTGAGACTGTGTTTCTTAGTAACGGGTGAGGAGCTATACTCATAAAGTCTCACCAACACGACTGTCCAAAGCCAAGATAAACAAGAATGCAAGGAACATGCAAAACTGGACAGGGGAAATCTACAAAGTCTCAGTTCCGCAAAAGGAACTCGAGGCACCCGAGGAGAGCTGGGAGTGGAAGAGGGGCTCTTCCACGGGAAGAACAGGCCAATTTGTTGTCCAGTGCCAAATAATCAGTCCTGCAAACATACATACGAGTGACATTATTGTACCGTAGGAACACACACACATCCATATACACACATCTGTTTTCTTATGTGCTATAATAACAATTCAAAAATAGGGCATGAATTTTAAAAGAGAGTAAGGACAGGTATATGGCAGTTCTTGGAAGAGGAAAAGAGAAGGAAGAAATGAAAGAGTATAATCCTAAAAAGAAAAAGGATAATTGCTTCTCTGCATACATAAAGCTAAAAATGAAATTAAACAACTTCATAAAAGTTACACATTATTTTATGGAAAATATGCAAATAATGCTTATGTTTTCCAAAGCTTTGCTTTATTGTTTTATTATTATTATTATTAATTGTTGTTGGCAGTGTGTGCATGTTTGCGATGGGGTATCCCTATGTAGACCAGGCTGGCCTTGAATTTGCAGCATGATTTCTACCCTACTTCCCAAGGGCTGGGTTACAGGGTACAAGAACTATACATAGCTCAGTTTTGCTTTCCTGTTCTTTATTTTTCATGTGATGTTAGTTTTTTCTTGCTAGGCTGGAGAGACACTTGTCTTTCATCTCATGGCTTTCAGTTCCAATTGAATGTTGAGTGAGATTGTGCCTGGATCAGTAAGTTTGAGGATTATTGTAGATAGGCTTAAATAAAATCACCGAGGGAAACCGTGTGGCCAGATGTCAGCTGTAAACAGAAGAACCATGTGAAATAACTTGATCTTCCCTTAGTTTTAAACCAAAACCTGAAATAAGTTACAACCTTATTAATTATTGCAATCACCAATTTTTTTTTTTTTTTTTTTTTTTTTTTTTTTTTTTTTTTTTTGTTTTTTCGAGACAGGGTTTCTCTGCGTAGCTTTGTGCCTTTCCTGGATCTCACTTGGTAGCCCAGGCTGGCCTCGAACTCACAGAGATCTGCCTGCCTCTGCCTCCCGAGTGCTGGGATTAAAGGCGTGTGCCACCACTGCCCAGCAAGAACTCTTATAATGAGTTGATGAAGGAGAAACTAAAAGTCTTCACAAAGAATTAAGAAAGTTAAAGTTTTATCTTATTTATATTTTATAGCAAGTAAGGAGATATTTTCTAAGGGGACATTGTAAGGGCTGCTGAGAGGTCAGCTGAAGTTAAATACTTCATATGAATGTGTGTGAATTAGTTTTCATTGCTTTTGACACATTGAGTTCACCAAGAGGTCCAAGGTAGCAGTCGGATTGAACAAGTTGAAGATAAATGATAGGTGATAGACTGAGAGTTACATATTTTTAAAAATTATTTAGCTATGAAGAAAAAAACCAGGACAAGGTAAACCTGGGTCTGTGGACATATCAGTTATTCAGTTTAGGATTCACAAGGTTGAACCTGAGACAGCTGAACAAGAGTGTCCTAACATGACATATGAGAAAGAGAGATCATGACACCAGGACTCTCAGAATTAATATACTGTTGTTGGTTGTTTTTTAGTCTTTTTGGGGGATCACACCAACCAGCTCCCAAATAAATCACACATGGATCCTTATTCTTAATTATAAATGCCCAGCCTTGGCTTGGCTTGTTTCTAGGAAGCTTTTTTTTTTTTAACTTTAAATTATCCTGTCTAGCTTTTGCCTTTGGGCTTTTATCTTTCTCTATTTCTGTATACCTTTCATTATTTCTTACTCTGTGGCTTGCTGTGTAGCTGGGTGGCTGGCCCCTGATGACCTCCTCCTTCTCTGGCTCTTTTCTACTCGCAGATTTTTTTCTTCTATATATTCTTTCTGCCTGCCAGCCCTGCCTATCCTTTCTCCTGCTTTGCTATTGGCCAGTTCAGTTCTTTATTAGAACATCAGGTGGTTTAGACAGACACAGTAACACCGCTTCACAGAGTTAAACAAATGCAACATAAACAAAAGTAATACACCTTGAAATAATAGTCTACAACATTTCCTCCTTTTTGTCTAAACAAAAATAAAAGTTTTAAAAAGTAAAAAAAAAGTTCTAAAAAAGTAAAACTATACACAACAAAAACAGTTATCAAGTAAGAATTTATAGTATTCAGTCCATTTGCAAAACTCTATTTAGTCTTTAACTCCATCAAAGACCCATGAAGATGTAATATTACCTAACAACAGAGACATCTGGCTGCCCGGACAGTCACTCACAGTTCCTCTGCAACATTGGGGGGCATCCATCTTCAGCCTACAGGTCCATAGTATCTGGTAGACTCTTCAATGAAGTAGGGAATTTGAAAGACTGACCCACCTATGTTGGCAAAGTTTGTCTGTCACTTTCTTCTGTTTTCTGCAGAATGTCTGGCAGTTTCTTCTGTGAAGCAGGAATCCTGAAGGACCATCACACCTTGTTTGGGCAAAGTTCAGCAGTCACTTTCCTGTGGGTCCTGCATGTCCACTTTATACAACATACAGTCAAGCAGTCCAGGCAAGAGCAGCTTCTTGTCCAAATGGCTAGCCTTGCCACACTGAAAGAAAACTCCATAAGGAGTTTCTTAGATGCCCGTCATCTCTGAAGTAAATTGCTGCTTCCAGGAGCAGATGTGTCTCATTGTCATGAAAACCTTTAAGTTAACAAAACATTTTAAATGCCATATTCTGTAGGTCTTTGAATGGTTTGAAGACCATCTATCTATCTAAAATATATCTCTGTATGATCTGGAAAGCATACCTAACATATCTACAATTTTGATTGTGATAAGTGACTAACCAATAACCTATGTTTCCTGATTATCCTATAGAGTTTATAATAATAGCTTTCAAAAACTAGAACTTTACCCTACATTTCCAAATGAACTGCATAGGCACAATATCTAAAAAAAAAAAAAAAATAGGAACATACATACAATATGTTGCAACAAAAATAAACTTAAAATTTTTATCAATATAAACAAGAGTAGAAACATATTTACAGATATTATAACAAAAATGACCTTAAATTTGTATCAATATAGAAAAGTCCATACCATTATAAAATATTTGAGATTAATAGCTGTTTTTTTAATTTTATAATTTAATTTAATTTTACATATCAGCCACGGGTTCCCCTGATCTCCCTTCTCCTGCTGTTCCCCCCCCTCCCCGCCCTCCCTCCAGCCCACGCCCCATTCCCATCTCCTCCCGGGCAAGGACTTCCCTGGGGATTCAGCTCAGCCTGGTAGATTCAGTCAAGACAGGTCCAGTCCCCTCTTCCCTTCACCCAGGCTGAGCCAAGTGTTCCTGCATAGACCCCATGTTCCAAAAAGCCTGATCATGCACTAAGGACAGGTCCTGGTCCCACTGCCTGGGGGCCTCCCAAACAGTTCAAGCTAATCAACTGTTTTATTTATCCAGAGGGCCTGATCCCAGTTGGGGGCTCCTCAGCTATTTCTTCATAGTTCATGTGTTTCCACTAGTTTGACTATTTGTCCCTGTGCTTTTTCCAATCATGGTTTCAACAATTCTCTCTCATACAATCCCTCCTCTTTCTCGCCGATTGAACTCCTGGAGCTCCACCTGGGGCCTGGCCGTGGATCTCCGCATCCACTTTCATCAGTCATTGGATGGGGTTTCCAGCACAACAATTAGGGTGTTTGGCCATCCCATCACCAGAGTAGGTCAGTTCGGGCTTTCTCTCAACCATTGCCAGTGGTCTGCTGTGGAGGTATCTTTGTGGATTTCTGGGTACCTCTCTAGCACTTTGCTTCTTCCTATTCTCATGGGGTCTTCATTTATCATGGTCTCTTTTTCCTTGTTCTCCCTCTCTGTTCTTGATTCAGCTGGGATCTCCTGCTCCCCCAAGCTCTCTTTCCCTCAACCCTTGCCCTTCATTACCCCACTCATGTCCAGTTTGCTCATGTAGATCTCATCCATTTCTCTGTCGTTGGGTGATCCCTGTGTATTTCTTAGGGTCCTCTTTTCTAGGTAGCCTCCCTGAATTTGTGAGTAGCAGTCAATAGCTGTTTTTTAATTGAAAGTAGATTCAGTAATCTACCCTTTTATCTTATCATTCCTATATTCCCCTAAATGATAATAAACATCCACAACCCACCAAATAACCAACAGCCACCCACACCCCAACTCTTGGGAATGTGACCACTGTTTTCTCTAGACAGCTTCCTTTTGTTTGTGCATCTTAAGCAGCTTTAGGGTTTCAGAGAGAAAATTTGAGATAATGGCTAAGTCCTAGGTAGACCAGCTATAATCTTTGCTGATAAATATCACCTGTCAAGATTTAGGAGGTCTTGCCTGATCAAACCTGATCTATATTAACACTAAAGGAATACACAGCCTTTCATTTTCTATGGGAACAAAACTCCAAAACATTTTTGACTTCCATTTGACAAATATATTTTTTTTGACTTTTTTTTAAGTGAAGGCATTCCTAAAGTATCTAGATTAGTTCAATTTAGCAGTCCAGTTCACAATTCCATATCTTCTAGCAGCCGTCTTTTGCTTCTCCACAGTCAAAAAATTCAATATCAATGCAGTAACATACAGGATCTAGATTCCCCATGCATTTCCCATCTCATGTGGCTTTTTTCCCTTTTATATTACTTTAACTCTCTCTTTAAAGACTTTATTTCTTAAACTATTCATTTTTTTCTCTGACTGTACCCCTTTTCTTTGTTTCTGAAAGCCTATGAACATTGTAAAACACACTGGCACCTGTTGAGAGGTTTTTTCCGTCTGGACCTCTTGTACTGCTTATCTTTTTGACCATGTGAACAAACCTTTAAACTGCTAACCTACACCTGCATCCTCCTCACTAGCTCTCTTGGCTGGCTCCATCCACTTCTAGGCTATTGAAAACAAAGCCTAAAGCTTGCAGCCCAGACTGAGGTTCAGTATTCCAGGTATGGAGTACAGGTGCCCTGCACTGTGGCAGGCATTTTTCTTTTTTTTACTTAGTTTTTTGTTTCTATTTAGTTTGAAAAGAAGCTGTTTAAGTGTTCTGCTGTACAACAGGGTTTCTTAAAGGAGTTGTGTTCTCTCTCTCTCTGTTTTTTTTTTTTTAATTTTTTCTTTTTAAGCTTTCTCAGGCACTATGGAAAGCCAAGTCCCACACTGGGTACCAAAGTGTTGTTAGTTGTTTATGTACTCTTTTGTAGCTAACTAACACATCTTCTGTCATAAAGGTGTCAAATTCCAGGGAGAGTTGGAACGAGTTTATAATTTCCTTGAAAGACAAGTTGAGATCACCAGGTGATAAATCTTCGTTCAGTGAAACTTCATACACAAAAAGGGGAAATACCAACATTTGCATTTTCTTATTTCAAATAAAGCAATACGTGTGTGCCCCAGCTTTAAAGCAAATGCATGTGACTGTTTTATCTTCTGCCTCATACACTTGGACCAGTCAGCAGAAGCATGTGGGTGAAGAGGGGAACCTTTTGACTTTCTAGCAGTTGCTCCATTCTCAAAGGATGAGAGTTTATGTTAAAAAGTGGGCTGGTTTGAAATCAGTTCTACTGTATGGAAGAGAGAGAAGCACAGCATACTAAGAACATATTTGGCTAATGCTTGCTTTTCCCGAAGATAAAGAGCTTGTAGCTTAATGTACTTTCCCCTCATTCTTTGTAAGAGAGATAAAAAAAAAAAAAAACCCAGAAAATGCAAATGAGGGCAATATTTCTTCTGGTAGGAACAGGCGGTCTTGCTGGGGCAGATTATTTTTGGAATTGTTAGTAACCTTTCATGTTCCCGGGTGGCCTCACCCTTTTTCTTTCTGCCATTTCTGCTGGACTCTCTCCATTTACCTTTTCTATGAAGACTCCACACAGGAGAAGTGGACTAAGGGTCCCTAGTTCCAGGAAGTTTTCTGTCCCTTCCTGCTTTCATCTTGGCACACTCTCTAATCATTCCATTCCTGTTGTTCCTTGTGGCATCTGCTGCTGCTAATCTAACCCAGACTCCAAGGAATGCTCTGCTGTCCCCTTAGCGTCCCCCTCCAGAGACTCAGAAACCCAAATGCTTTTGCCTGTGTTGAGTTTTGCACAGTCTAGCTGCCGTGTGTCCAGGGTGAGGATCATAAAGTCATGTAGAAAAAACTGTGGCGGAGAAAAAAGGGACAGCGGCAAACAACCAGATCTTCCGTTCTCTACCACAAAGGAATTGCTAGATACTTTGTTTCTTCCAAGTGATACCCACCGCTAAAATTTCCCTTGAAATAACTTTAACAGTAACTACTTTCACTAAGTGGAAAATGGTGGGACCTCTAAGCCTACTGTTAAAAGTATATCTTCCTCAAAAAAAATGGCAGACACAACATTACATTTTATCCTACTTTTAATGTCCACTTGGTTCTAGAATTTCCTTTGATACCGTCATATAGCGAGATCTATTATTACATAGTACTAACCCAAAATGACATTGTGTCAATTTCATTCAGTTTCTGAAAGCACCATATAGCATTGATGCCTATTCTGTCAAGGTCACCACTTGATAAGTTTTCACCCGTTGGCAAAAGCCAAGCTCAAGGCCAGCTATTTTGGACTGTATTGATTTTCCTACTGCTTGTGCAAACCTCTTATTAGCTGTATCATGAATTTGGACACTAAAATGCATCTCAGAGTTCAGTTTTCATTGACTAAAAACATGCCCCAGCAGGGAGCAAATCTCTCCTATACAGAAATCTTATTCTCACAACCAATGACAGAGTCAAGATGCAGGTCAAAGTCTCAGAAAATGCTCAGAAATATAAGGGGGTGACCTTAAAAATAGGGGGGAGATCACTTCATAGAGAAGTGTGAAGAGACTTTCTAGCCAGGGGTGGTGGTGCACACCTTTAATCCCAGCACTCGGGAGACAGAAGCAGGTAGATTTCTCTGAGTTCAAGGCCAGCCTGGTCTACAGAGTGAGTTCCAGGATAGCCAGAGCTGTTACACAAAGAAACCATGTCTTGAAAAACAGAAAAAACAAAACAAAACAAACAAATAATAACAACCCCCCCCCAAAAAATTGCTTTGACAGAAGCAAAGCCTGGTGTTGGGGATAACATAAGTATATATGAAGTCTGCTGAGCGATTGGTGTGTGTGTGTGGGGGGGGGAATGACTTCATACTCTATTAAGAAACACAAGGAAAGATAATTTATTATCCTTTTCTGATCAGACACATGCAAAGAGGTCATATGCCCACAGGTCTAATGAAGAAGATACCGCCATGATGACAGAAGAGAAAAATGGGGAGGAAAATTATCCTGAATGTCTATGCCATCTTTGAGTGCATTTTGTGGTTCCTGGGTTTTTGTAAAGTGTTAATATCTTAAGGGCTGCTTATCAGAGTTGACTTGGTGATAACCTGGTGACAATTAATTATCTCACTATGTAGAGGCTATCCATCCGTGACTGATAATTGTCTGAGAAAGAGGAACAGACAGAACGAGAAGCATGTGCCAGCGGTGTATATTCACACACACACACACACACACACACACACACACACACACACACACACACATATATATATTCTGAATTCTCCCTTTTGTGGCATAACCTAAAAGGTAGTTGGCCAGTGTTTGGGGAGAAGGTCTGCCTTTCTCAAGGCAGGAACCTTTCTAGTTACTGCTGAGAACAAGGTTCGTATTCTATTACACCGAAGCCCCCTCCTTGTGGCACTTATTGATGACATCATCCCTACTACCCCCCCCCCCATGAAGCAGACTGCCCCGTTTGTCCTCTCTAGTCTGTCCAATACTTCCTCATATTATTAATTGTTATTCGTGGTATTTTGTCAACATGTAATAGTCACTCCTCTACAAATTACCTTAAACCAGGTGGAAATTATTATCTCACACAACAGCAAGAACCAGGGTGGAATGCAGTACTGGCTGGTGTGGTTACTCAGAGACAGCATAGACATTCAGGATAATTTTCCTCCCCATTTTTCTCTTCTGTCATCATGGTGGTATCTTCTTCATTAGACCTGTGGGCATATGACCTCTTTGCATGTGTCTGACCAGAAAAAGATAATAATCTTTCCTTGTGTTTCTCTATAGAGACATCCCCCTCCCCAAAATCCCTCAGCAGGCTTCATGCTTCTTAGTAAAAATGCCTGCCTAGGGCAATCCTGGGGTGATGTTAATGTGCCTGGTTTAGAAAGATTTTCTGTTGAGGTGTCAAGGGTGACATTGCACACCGCTGCCACACGCTTCCCGTTCTGTCTGTTCGTCTTTCTCAGATGACTGTCAGTCACAGGATGGATACCCTTTACATGGTAAGGTAATTAATTGTCACCAGGTATCACCAAGTAAACTCTGATAAGTGGCCCTTAAGATATTAACATTTTACAAAAATCCAGGAACCACAAAATGCACTTTTTCATCAAATAAAGGTGGGCTAAGTTAAAAAGGGGGTTCTTCATGAGAAACACGTTCATTTATTTGTATACAATCTATAAATGTCCTTAATATCTTTTTATATTTTGTGCTGTACCAAAGCTGTTTCAGTTTTAAATTCTATTCAGGATATGAAAGTTTACAACATGCTCAGATATAAGCATTTAACGTGTTGAAGTATGTTATAATTGTATCTAAAAGAGCAGTTTTTCAAGCAAATGTGATATTTACGTCTGTGCTTAATGAGCAAATTTGTGTGCCTTTAAATTTCATTTTTATTTATTTATCCTGTGTGTGTGTGTGTGTGTGTGTGTATGTGTGCATATGTGTTATGTATGTGTGTGCGCTCACACATGTGCCATGGTGTATACATGGAGATTTAAAGACAAATTACAGGACCCGTCTTCTCTTTGCAGAAGCTCAGGAACCCAGGCTTAGCTGCAACTGCCTATGAGCTGAGCTATCTCAGACCCCTGCTTTTTTTATTCATTTATTTTTTTCATTAAAATGTTTCCTTTCCACCAGGCTTTTTCAGGCCAGTAATTTAATGTATAATTGGTAAACTAATTGAGAAGGTCCTGTACTTTGGCGCAGACAGTAATTACAATGGAATATTGTACAATTGCCGAGATAAAATAACCAGCCAAACAGAAACAAAGCAAACCTCAAGATGTCAAGTTTTCGCTAAGACAGTTTCACACTAAAAGAAATTGTTTCAGGGAGATACACCAGCTGCAGATTTACAATAATTGAAAATTTCTGATAAATACAAGGGCCCATCAAATACACATAAAAACATATTCACCCGCCATCATAAAACCTAAGAAAAACTATTGAGTTTTTCTTTCATTGTGTAGATAATTTCTCAGCTGTCACATCAATATTTGGCAGCGCACACCATTTCAGCAGTTACAATATATTATTCAGGAAAACATGTTTTCTTTTTAAGTGTTGGAACATTTTTTATCATATTTATTATCTTATTTATTGAATAAATTTGAAGAATGCCATTTACTAGGTACTGCAAAGGAGGAGAAGAATTAGTTCTTTTCCTTCTGATTGTCTTATTTATAAGGTTAATTTTTATCCCTTACCAGCTGAAAAAAAATGAAGCAAATAGATCATAAACACACTGCTTCACAAAGATGAGCTCTGGAGAAAAGTACACAGAAGGCAAGAGATGCAAACCAGTGTGTGGAAGATTGAAAAAGAGGAAGACTTGAGGCAAATGCCTTCAGTTTTCTACTATCCTCTGCCAAAGGCTGGCCAATAAAAACCATCTGGGAAAGTTCAGGGAGTAATGGGGCTGTCTGCTTGTGGGATATTTGCAAAAACTCCTCAGCATGTGGCTCGTTCCCTGCTAAGATTTCAACAAATGAAAAACCAAATCAGAAGTTGAAAAGAGCCCATGCCCTTTGAAAGCTAAAGGGAACAGTGGCAAGGAAACATGCGTGTTTGGTGAAACATCTTAGTCTACCAAGTTTAAAGGCATTGAGCAGGGGGAGGCCAAGGCAGGACCCTTGTTGGAAGGGGTGCAAGGGCATCAGAAAGACATGTAATGCTTTCCTCCTCTTCCCCTCCTCTGGCAGGCTCTGCGGGGAAGGGAGATGATTATACCAAGTGAGACATTGGTATAATCAAATCAAAAGGTTCAATTTGGTTGCACGGGCTTCATAAACTAGAGCTTGACCCATTTCAGAGAAGCCTAAAATGCTAGGAGGAATGGGGAAGATGGATTTCTTTTTTTGTGGTCCCTCCATGGATACCCTAGCCAAGCAAGCTCACCTAGGCAAGACTGGCTCTTGCTGGCCAATTCAGTTGGTACAAGGAACACTAGGCCTGTAACCATAGATACAGATGTGTAGAAGAATTTCTAAGTGGTCTTGTTAAATAAAAAACACAGATCTCTAAGGGTGAAAGCCTTAGAGATCAGGGAAATAGGAATAGCCACCAGCTAACCTTACCTCACCACACTGCAGCTTCCAAAGTGCCACAACTTCCTGTCTACCCAGGCTTTTATTTGCCTTGCTGTTCTGCCCTCTCACTGACTCTTAGCCCAGCTACCTCACTTCCTTGTCACTGCCTGTCTGTACAGACCTCCAGGTCTCTATGGTTGGTACTGGGATTAAAGGCATGTGTCACCACGCTTGGCTCGGTTCTCTAGTATGGCCTTGAACACAGAGAGACCCTGCCTGCCAAGTGATCCGATTATATAAATGGCATGTGCTGCCACTGCCTGACTTTTGTGTTTACTTTAAATGGCTTGCTATTTCCTCTGATCTCCAGGCACACTTTATGTATTAACATACACATAAAATACCACCACATTTCAGCACAAATAAAATATCACCACACAGAAGTAGAAGATTTTATCTTTCATTATCTTGTGTGTGTGAGTATGTGTGTATGAAAGAGAGAGGGGGGGAGAGAGAGGGAGAGAGAGGGAGAGAGAGAGAGAGAGAGAGAGAGAGAGAGAGGGAGAGAAAGAGAGAGAGAGAGCTCACACTAGAGAGAGAGTCTAATACTCAGCCAGAGTATACATATCATTTCATCTAGGCAATGAAAATCAGCTATTCTCACCTGGAGGTCACTCAGGCTGGGGAGATGGCCCAGCAGGTAGTGTTTGCTGTGCTAGTGTGAGGACCTAGGCCAACATCACTAGAAACCATGTTAAAGGCCAAAGCACCCGCCTACAGTTCAGTACTAGGGATGTACAGACAGGAGGGTCCCTGGAGCTTTCTGTCCAGACAGTCAGGCCGGTCAAATCAGTGAGCTCCAGCTTCAGTGAGAGCTCTTCTCTCAGCAAGATGAAAAGAGACCTTGGGAAGCTGGCGGGTCTCCATTCACATGTACCCACGTACATAAACACCCACACACTTGAGTATGCACCCACGCATCCAACAGAAATCATAGTAAAATAAAGAACCAACCTTAAGGGAGGAAAGCCAGTTTAAGCCTTCTGCAAGCAAAGGCCAGGTGCCTGATGGCCACAGCCCTCTTGAGAAAGACGTGTCTGTCCCTCTCCCCACTTTTTCTCCTAGCCCCGACTCTGGAGGAGTGTAGAAGAGTAGCTGTCAGTGAGTAGGAGAGGAGAATGTGCGAGCCTGGGAAATAGCAGATACTTCTTTCTTGTTCTGAAGTGGTCCAGACTCCACACTGAGGGACCAGAATGTCAAGTCAGCCAGGCCATCAAGACGGAAGAAGTTCAGTAGTGACCCTGCAGCACGAAGACGACCACCTAAAGGACCACAGAAGAGACCTCAAAAGGAAACCTACCCTGCCAAAATCTTTTTCCTGGACCTTGTAGCCTTTAGATCTATTAGCAATATGTTTCTTCTGTTTAAACCACCCAGCCTAAGGCTATCTGTTATGGCAAACCCAAGAATCGTGTGTGGCAACACTCATTGCTCTCCACAGTGAGAGCAGATTATAGGATATTTTATGTTTCACACCAAGACAACTGCTTTTTACGAAACCATTTTTGCAGGTGTGGAGTAATAGATTGCTTTGTGCTTTGCTTTGATCCTGTATCACTTGCTGTTGCTAATGTCTCTTAGAGCCAACTACGGTTCTGTAGAGGCCTTAAAAATTTCCCGTAGAAACGATAACATCGGGTGAAGGCTATGCTTCTTCCTTAGGCATTTTGTTTTTGATTTTACAATGGCGCAGAAGTTATGTGCTTTCTGTAGAGATCGTGTTCCCAATTCCCACGCGTGGTGCTTTCTCAGGCCAGCAATCTCTTGTGCCACGCTGGTCCATGATGCTGGGTATCGGCAGTGAAACTCAGCTCCCCATCAGCCGTGAGGATGAGCTGTGACGTCTGATAGGTTAGGTGTATTAAATGCATTCTTAACATATTTTCAACTTCCAATGGTGTGTAGAGACGACGTGACTGCCTCATAAGGGGAGAAGCACCTGTCATTTTTATCTGCTCACATGTCTGTGGTTTCGCTTTGTCTCTTAATGGCTCACAGTTTGATTGGCTCACGGCTTTCCTGATGCTAATTTCGGAAGGGTCAGATTTATCTGCCTTTTATCAGCCCAGCCACCTTGGATCTGGGTCAGGAGGGAGGGGCCTCCAGTAAGAGAGTGACAGGAGGGTGACTCATCAGCCAGTGGGGTGGGTGGCATCACTGGAGAAGAGAGAATTGAGACAGCAGCAGAGAAGGCAGGTGAACTACACAGTGACATTTGGCCACACGGATATAAAAGTCGTGCTCTCCGAGCTTGCAAGAAGCTATCCTGGAAACCCTTCCTCTGTGCACCAGGTCAAAACTGAACTACACCTTGCCTGCTAAGTCTCCTTTCTCTCTGCCCCTCGGCCAAAGGAAATGCTACCTTCAACCTGTTTGGTCCCGCTCAGTCACCCTGAGCCACAATCGCTGATAGTATTTGAAAGAAGGAGCATTTCTTTTGCAAAAATCAAACCTTTGGGTGGGAACAAAGACTAAGCGACAGAGACCGCGATGATTTCAGAAGAATAGGCGTGGAATCAACCAAGGCAGAGGAGCCGGGGACAGAGCTGAATTTTAAAAGGAGGGAAGAAGGACCCAAAATGTAGACACAGGAGAGTGCAAAATACAATCCGAGCCCAGCCAGAGGCCACACAAGGCAGAAGGAGCCACAAAGGCTGCAAGTCAGCTTTGCGACCAATTCCCAGGGAACCTCAACGCTCAAGGATGAGAGGGCCTCAGAGGAAGGCAGAAACTTCTAGGGCTTTCCTGATGGTCAGCAGGTATAAAATTAACTCTGGCCCGTTTTGAACAAGAATAAAGGAAGGGAGGTAGTGGAGTCTTGGGACCTTCTAGCCCACTGTAACTTGGGCAGGAGGTGACAAGGTGACAAATAGCATAGCCATGAACACAGAAGAAAGGGATGAGCAGGAAGAAAGAAAAAAAAAAAAAAAAAAAAAAAAAACAAGCGTCAAAGTCACTGCTGGAGGTCAATGCATTTTTGGGTTTTACCTTACGCATCCATTTCGAAGGAGACCCAGGCACTAAAATATTTTACAGAATCAGGTTTCTAATGAAGTCTTCTACCTCAGAAAGATCAGAAACGGAAGAGCTGGCGATCCTGAGACAAGCTGTGCTCTTCGGGAAGGCTTTGGTTAGCCTCAGCGAGAGCAAGTTAGGAGCTCTGAAATTCTATCAGAGTGACTCCCCCTTGCTTATTTGTGACTGTTGTGTAACTTTTCAAGGGCAGCTGAGGAGATCAGATGTGTTGGGTCCTTTAAATGCTGTGGTCTGGGTCTGGCTTTTGTTGGAAGAGCATAGCAATCGTGTTCTCAGGCCAGAGGGACCTCCACAGAGCTTCTGTGAGACAGAGAAGGGAATCAGGAGGAGGAAAAAGGAAGAGGAAGGATGGAAGAGGGAGGACGGACGGACGGACGGATGGACAGACAGACAGAGGGAAAACCTCACATTCATGCTTTCCGGAAACACACAGACAAACTGTAATTTCTGCTGTGCATTGTGTAGAAATTGAACCAGATCACTGTTCACTTCATCTGTTGCTTAAATTATTTGAAAATAGAAAAACATAAGCTTGAGGTGTCAGGAAGTCAGTTTCTCTCTCTCTCTCTCTCTCTCTCTCTCTCTCTCTCTCTCTCTCTCTCTGTCTCTCTCTCTTTGTGTGTGTGTGTGTGTGTGTGAACTCTCTAAGGAAGTGCCAAAATGTTCATAGAGTATTTCATGCTGATGTTAACTACTGTGTATGTTGTCTGATTTATCGTCTGCCCCCACTGTGTGGAATCCGTCCCTTGTTGGGGCTCCCTCATGTGGACCAATGTCTCAGCTATCTACCTTATGTTAAAAAGGGTGGGGTCCTTCGGGACCCTTTACTAAGCATTCATACTGCTCCTCCCCCATGGCTCCTGCACCTGCAACCATCTGCCTTCCATCACAGTATTTGTTTTGAGCGTCTCTCAGTTCCTGTCTAAAGATTTTCAAGACATCACTCTTCTTTAGTTTTACCTCAAGTATTAATTCGTCACAACTGCCACAGAGGGGACACAGTGGTGAATGATGCCATCTCACGTTTCCTTTCTCATTTCACATCTCTTAATCTTACAGGGCATGTGTGTGTGTGTGTGTGTGTGTGTGTGTGTGTGTGTACACTCATGTCTATGTATATACAGGAGCACATGTGCATGCTGGTGCATGGGCATGTATGTGTGCACATATGTGGAGGTCAGTGGCCAATCTCAGTTGTCATTCTTCAGGTGTCATCCACCTTGTGTTTTGAAGTATGTGCTTCTGGCCAGGAACTTGACCATGAGGCTAGGCTGGCTGCCCATCTAGTCTCGGGGTTTTTGTTTCCCTAGTGCTGGGATTACAAGTGCACACCACCATGCTTGGCTATTTTTAAATGGGTTTTGGGAATTGAACTCAGGTCCTTGTGTGGCAGGCACTTTGCCCACTGAGCTGCTCAATTCTCAATTTCTATACTCATCTCCCAGAATTTCTTTATGGGGGTGGAAACACCAAAGTGAGGGACACTTTTGACTTGTGTAACCTGTGGTGATGTATTATATACCCAAATAAACTTACCTGAGGATCAGAGGACAGAGCCAGCCACTTGGTTAGACATAGAGGCCAGACAGTGGTAGCACACACCCTTAATCCTATCACTCAGGAGGCAGAGATATGACTGGATCCCTGTGAGTTCAACACCACACTGCAAACAGTGCCAGGCAGTGACGGCACATGCCTTTAATCCCAGCACTGGGAAGCACAGAGGCCTTTAATCCCAGGAAGTGACCTGGTTGGGCAGAGAAAGATATATAAGGCATGAGGAGACAGGAACTAAGGCAGTTCAGCTGAGACCCTTTCGGGTGAGGACTCAGAGGCTTTCAGTCTGAGGAAAGAGGATTGGCTGAGGATTTGGTGAGGTGAGGTTGGCTGTGGCTTGCTCCGCTTCTCTGATCTTTCAGCTTTCACCCCAATATCTGGCTCTGGTTTTTTTTTTTTTTTTTTTTTTTATTAAAAGACCATCTAAGATTCAAACAACAGGAACCCTTTATGATTTCATGATTCTTGTACTCACACACATGTTCCATTCTCCTTTTCTAGTCCTGGAGAATTCTTCAGACAAGACTGTGCATGAATAGTGGATGTAACATTCCTTTCTCCCCCTTTGATCTTTTACTGTTAGCCTTTTGTCTAAATAAACATCCCTACTCTTTGTTCCTACAGTGTTTTAGATATTTCCATGAGTGACTTTTAATTCTTTATAGTTTTTTGATATAGCTATGTTGTTCATTTATGAAATGAGTTGTGTGTTCCTAAGGAATGGTGACTACTCACTAACAGTTAAAGCTGATCTACAAACCAGGACAAAAATAATTAGAAAAATTAGAATTTTTATTTTAATATTAGAAGAAGAATAACTTCAAATTAGAAAAATTCCTCAAAAAAGAATATATGTATATACATTTTCTAGGTTTCTGTTTTATGAACAGAATAAGCATTCAAGAATATTTTTAAGTAGATGACTCAAATAATGAATGCTTTTCAGTTCTATTCTCACAGATGTACATCGTCATGGCTCTTTAATGCCTCTGTGTGTGTGTGTGTGTGTGTGTGCAGATGCACTTAGGGGCCAGAGGCCAACCCTGGATATTCTTCTTCAGGAGTCATACACCCTGTCTTTTGAGATAGGGTCCCTTACTAGGGCCTAGGGCTCACCAGCTCAGCAAGGATGGCTGGCAAGTGAGTAGCGGGGATCTGCTCGCCTCTGCCTCTCAGCCCTGGAATTATGAGTGTGCACCACCATGCCTGGCTTTTTTAAGCGAGTGCTGTAAATTGAACTTAGAGCTTCATTCTTTTGTAGCAAGGACTTTCCCAACTGAATTATCCCTCTGGCCCTTTAATGCCCACTGTTCCCCATGTTCTTTAGACACTTGTAGGACTCACTGGCACAGGAGGATCATGTAATCCAGAAACATCACCCCCCTGTTCTAACTACCGTGGCTTTCTGGCCTGCTAACGCTTATCCTTGAAATGAAACTTTAGAAGCAGGCCTTTCTTCCTCTAATCCCAATTGTGTTGTCCTCTTCGATGATCTCAGTAGATGTGTGGTGATCTCTCCCTGGAAGTCCTGGGCTCTTTCAGTGCCACTGGCCTTCACGTCACTAGATTCAAACATTTCCTCTTTCGATTGTTATTTAATCATTGCTCCCAGATGTTTTCTTTCTGCTTTCTGCTTCCAACTTAGTAAGACCACAACCATGGATCCATATAGCTATCTATTGCTTCCACTTCAAACAATCAGCGGTCCAAGTTTCACTGCCTACTGGGTGAAAATGACTATACCTAGATAGCTGGCTGGCCACCATCTGTGTCTTATGTCATCGGCTGTCATCTCCGCTCTGCCTGACCATCTTCAAGGAATCCTTTGCCATCCTGCCTTTCACTTCCTGTGAAGATTCGTGTCCACTGCCTTTCCAAAGGCTTATCTAATATCTGCCTATTATTGCTTTTATATTTTAAGTATATGCTTTTGAGTCAATTAGGTAGGAATATCTCTTGCAACGCTTCCCGTCTGCTTCTGTCTGCAATGGTGTCTACATCAGTGCTCATGACTTCCTCCATGTCCAGGGGAAGAGGACTGTCTTCTTTTGTCTATAGCCATTTCCTCCCTCCGAGCCCTGGGGCTTCTGCCTTTCTATTGACTTGTAATATTTACTCACCACCCATCTCTTCATTATCATTAATCTCTTCATATCTATTTTTTCCCAGGACAGAAAAAACAATCACTCCACATCTTCAAAAATATTCTTTCTTAGTAAATGCCCCTCTAAAAACAACAGTGCAACAAATGCCATTCTTCATCAGCATCCATTCTCTTGAAAGAGTGGTAGACCCACACCCTGTTCTCTCCTTGTCTCCGTTTGTTCAATCGAAGTTCACTGGGCAATGTTGTGTTCCTCCATTCCTTGCTACTTAGCACGTGACCGACCGTGTTTCACTTCATTCTTCTTGTTCCCCCCTCCCCCTCCCCGCTCTCTCTAACCTATCCTTCCAGTAACTAAGTTGTCTTTTTTTTATTTGTTATTTAAAGATGTTTATTTCTATTGTATTCTTGTGTGTGTGCATGTGTTTGTAGGTACTCTCAAGAGTCCTGAAGAGAGCATCGCATCCCTAGCAGCCAGAGTTACAGGTGCTTGTGAGCCACCAGATGTGGGTATTGGGGACCAATTGCCCGTCCTTATGATGGGGCATAAGTTCACTCAGATGCTGAGCCATCTTTCCAGCTCTTCACCTGTTTTTAAGTACTGGCATTTCTGCAGAGATCACCCATGGCTTTCTGTTTTGTTCTCATCCAGTCACAGACATACTTGGTCCATAATCTGTGATCAAGAAACCACAGATGTTCATTCGTCACCATTTGAGAAGTGGCCTATGAGATCTTAGAACTTGAAACCAAACTGTGGTGCACACATTTAATGCAATGTTATTCATGGCATTTACGGAGGTTCCCTCACATAGCACGACTTATATGAACCTTGGAAATATATATATGTGAAGGTGAAATATTGAAATACAGTATTTGCATTAAATATTTAAAACAAATCCATAGAGACAAAAAGCAAGATAATGGCCAAGAGCTGAGTCACTAGAGACATGAGAGGAATCACTCAGGAGATGTTGAGAATCTTTGGGGACAAAAGTGCTTTGAATCTGAAAAGATGATGATTGTACAGCATCATGAATTTACATAATGTCACTGAATTATGTGCTTTGCAACTGTTAATTTTACCTTATGTGATTCTTACCTTAAAATTTTTTAATGTGTTTATTACCTGTCCTTCACTGCCTATCAACCAGAAGGTCTAAAATAATAATAATAATTATAATTTCAGATTATTATTATTATAACATGGTTTCTCATTAAATTATTTTTCAGTTTTCTATTTTTTATTAAGAAAAAATTTTCATTCGTTTTACACACCAATCAAAGATCCCCCTTTCCCCTCTTCCCACCCCCACCAGCCTCCCTTTTCCAACTTACTCCCCACTCCCCGCTATAAGAAGACAAGGCTTCCCATGGGGAAGCACTTCCAGTAGAGGCAAGTCCAAGTCCTTCCCCCTGCCTCAAGGCTGCAGGAGGTGTCCCATCATAGGCAGTGGGCTCCAAAAAGCCCACTCATGCACCAGAGATGGATTCTGATCCTACCACCAGGAGGCCTCTCAAGCAGATCAAGCTACATGATTGTCTTACCATGCAAAGGGTCTAGCCCAGTCCCATGCAGACTCCACAGCCATTGATCCAACTTTCATGAGTTCCCACTAATTTGGTTTGGTTGACTCTGCAGGTTTTCCCATCATGGTCCTGATGCGCTTGCTCATAGAATCCCTCTTTTCTCTCTTTGACTGGACTCCTGGAGCTCTGCCTGGTGTTTGGCTGTGAATCTCCACATCTGCTTTCATCAGTTACTGGATGAAGGCTCTATAATGACCGTTACAGTATTCACCAGTCTGATCACTGGGGTAAGCCGGTTCAGTTCAGGTGCCCTCTCCACTGTTTCTAGTAGTCCAAGCTGGGGTCATCCTTGGGGATTCCTGGCAATTTCCCTAGCACTGGATTTCTCCCTATCCCCATGATGTCTCCCTCTATCATGGTATCTCTTTCATTGCTTTCCCCCTCCCTCCCTGTTCCAGCTCAACCATCTCATTCCCTTATGTTCTCATCCCCTACCCCCTACTCTACATTGCCCACCCCTCATCACCAGTTTTCTCATATTCCCCTACTCAGGGGAATATTATTCCCCTACTCAGGGTGATCCATGCTTCTCTTTTGGGTCTTCCTTGTTAGCTAGCTTCTCTGGAGTTGTGGGTTGTTGTCTGATTATCCTTGCTTTACATCTAGTATCCACTTTTGAGAGGGTACATACAATGCTTCTGAGTCTGGGTTACATCACTCAAGATGACATTTTCTAGTACCATCTATTTGCCTGCAAATTTCATGATGGTATTGTTTTTCTCTGCTGAGTAGTACTCCATTGTGTATATGCACCACATTTTATTTATCCATTCTTCAGTTGAGGGGCATCTAGGTTGTTTCCAGGTTCTGTTTATTATGAATAATGCTGCTATGAACACAGCTGAGCATGTGCCCTTGTGGTATGATTGAGCATTACTTGGGTATATGCCCAAGAGTGGTATAGCTGGTTCTTGAGGTAGATTGAGTCCCAATTTTCTGAGAAACCACCATACTGATTTGCAAAATGGCTGTACCAGTTTGTCCTCCCACCAACAGTGGAGGAGTGTTCCTCTTGCTCCACATCCTCTCCAACATAAGCTGTCTGCAATGCTTTTGATCTTAGCCATTCTGACAGGTATAAGATGGCATCTCAGAGTTGTTTTGATTTGCATCTCCCTGATAACTAAGGATGTTGAGCAATTCCTTAAATGTCTTTCAGCAATTTGAAATTATTCCTTTGAGAGTTCTCTGCTAGCTCTATAGCTCATTTTATTTTATTTGACAATACAATTCACTTCTACAGATCAGCCATGGATTCCCTTGTTCTCCCCCCTCCTGCCCCTCTCCCTTTCCCCCCAGCCCACCTCCCATTCCCACCTTCTCCAGGGCAAAGACTCCCCCAAGGACTGAGATCAACCTGGTAGATTCAGTCCAGGCAGGTCCAGTACCCTCCTCCCAAGCCCAGCCAAGCGACCCTGCATAAGCTCCAGGTTTCAAACAGCCAACTCATGCAATGAGCACAGGACCTGGTCCCACTGTCTGGATGCCTCCCAAACAGATCAAGCCAATCAACTGTCTCTCACCCATTCAGAGGGCCTGATCCAGTTGGCGGCCCCTCAGCCATTGGTTCATAGTTCATGTGTTTCCATTAGTTTGGCTATTTGTCCCTGTGCTTTATCCAACCTTGGTTTCAACAATTCTCACTCATATAAACCCTCCTCTTTCTTGCTAATTAGACTCCCAGAGCTCCACCTGGGGCCTAGCCATGGATCTTTGCATCCAGATCCCTTAGTCTTTGGATGGGGTTTCTAGCATGACAATTAGGGTGTTTGGCCATCCCATCACCAGAGTAGGTCAGTTCGGGCTATCTCTCGACCATTGCCAGCAGTCTATTGTGGGGCTATCTTTGTGGATTTCTGTGGGCCTCTCTAGCACTTTGCTTCTTCCTATTCTCATGTGGTCTTCATTTACTATGGTCTCCTATTCCTTGTTCTCCCTCTCTGTTCTTGATCCAGCTGGGATCTCCTGCTCCCCCAAGCTCTCTTTCCCTCGACCCTCACCCTTCAACAAATGGTGCTGGTATAACTGGATATCAACATGTAGAAGGCTGCAAATAGATCCATATCTGTCACTGTGCACAAAACTTAAGTCCAAGTGGATCAAGGACCTCAACATAAATCCAGCTACTCTGAACCTGCTAGAAGAGAAAGTAGGAAGTAGTCTTGACCGCATTGGCATAGGAGATCACTTCCTAAATATAACACCAGTAGCACAGACACTGAGACAAACAATCAATCAATGGGACCTCTTGAAACTGAGAAGCTTTTGTAGAGCAAAGGATACAGTCAACAAGGCAAAGCGACAACCTACAGAATGGGAAAAGGTCTTCACCAACCCCACATCTGACAGAGGACTGATATCCAGAATATATAAGGAACTCAAGAAATTAGACATCAAAATGCCCAACAGTCCAATTAAGAAATGGGCTATAGAACTAAACAGAGAATTCTCAACAGAGGAAACTCAAATGGCTGAAAGACATTTAAGGAATTGCTCAACATCCCTAATCATCAGGAAAATGCAAATCAAAACAACTCTGAGATACCACCTTACACCTGTCAGAAAGACTAAGATCAAAAATACTGAAGACACCTTATGCTAGAGAGGATGTGGAGGTAGGGGAACTCTCCTCCACTGCTGGTGGGAATGCAAGCTTGTACAACCACTTTGGAAATCAATATGGCGCTTTCTCAGAAAATTGGGAATCAATCTCCCTCAAGATCCAGTTATATCACTCTTGGGCATATGCCCAAGGAATGCTCAATCATACTACAAGAGCACTTGATATGTTCATATCAGCATTGTTTGTAATAGCCAAAAACCTGGAAACAACCTAGATGCCCTTCAACTGAAGAATGGATAAATAAATTGTGGCACATATACACAATGGAATACTACTCAGCAGAGAAAAACAATGACATCATGAGGTTTGCAGGGAAATGGATGGATCTAGAAAAAAATCATTCTGAGTGAGGTAAACCAGACTCAGAAAGACAAACATGGTATGTATTCACTCATAGGAATACTAGATGTGGAACAAGGATGACTGGACTGCTACTCACATCACCAGGGAGGCTACCTGGAAAACAGGACCCCAAAAAATACACGGGGATCACCCAATGATGGAGAAATGGATGAGATCTACATGAACAGTCTATAGCTCATTTTTTAATTGGATTGCCCGTTATTTTTATGCATCATTATCACTCCTAAATTCCAGTCCTTGTATCCAACTGTTCTATATTCAATTTTGCTGTTTCATAGGTACCAGTATCTCAAGGTATTCTAAACAGGATCCATCAGATCTCATCTTACTCCTGTTCTCTTATCTACTTCTAATGCCATTCGACAACTTCAGCATTAGTCTGTCTTATTTCTTTTTCCCATTTAAGCTACGTCTATTGTTTCTCTCTAGATACTTGATCACATTGCTATTAGCATTGTTCAAGGTATGATTATTTTCTCTTTAAACTTTTTTAATATTCTTGTAATTTAATACTATACAATATTATTCTAAAGTGGCAGGAAATATTCAGTATTTATTCTGTGTCTTCTTTTACTTTGAAATGTTTTACAATTATCTGAAGAAATTAAGTTTTACTTTATTATTTTGAATTTCAATTAAAAAAAAAGAATCACACTCACTTAAAGGCAGCCATATTGAATTGACATCCTTAATCCATGACCACTTGTTAGAAATCTAGAATTTTAGGTCCCCCTGAAGATCTGTGATGCAGTCTGTATTTCACTGAAATTCGTACATTAGTTTAAGAAGATAATCCTGCATTATCATTTCTCTACTTAATCCAGAATAGCACCCAGATTGATGTTGGAGACCATGACTAGTTGATAAAACTGCTCACCCAAGTGGATGTGCTGGTGTACCCCAGTGAAATTCACTCTGAGCCTGTGCTTTATAGTAAATTCCAGACTACCTGGGGGTACAGAGTGAGCCTTCAAAAAAAATAAACAAAACACATAAAAAAATGCTCCCAAATCCCAACTCTGTACACTTCTCCCCCTTTATAAACTCTTTTTCTCTTGGTTTCTGAGACTCAGAGTAAGATATTACCATTATATGTCTATCAGTGTTCGATCCCATATCTAATCTCTCATATTCATTAGGTGTCTCCAGCTACTGTCCTTCTGCTAATAATTTCTCCGTCACAGAGGCTTCATTCATTGTATTTCTCCACTGGGAACTTCTCCTGACTGGATGGTGGCTGCTCCTACTCTGAAATCCACACTAAATCTTCCCACCATAGTTAGACATTCTATGACTCTGCCTGGAAGTCTTCTTTCCTGATACCACACCACCCTTGCTCTTACTCTCTCTCTCCATTCTTTCTGTTTTGTTTTGTTTTTTACAACTTGTAAACCCAAGCAGCAGGAAGTAGTAGAACTCGTAGAAGAATTGAAAACAAAGAAAATGATTTTCAAGAAGAGGTTTTTGACAGTCTGACCACCCGAATCTAT
Source organism: Peromyscus leucopus (assembly GCF_004664715.2). Taxonomy (NCBI): domain Eukaryota; kingdom Metazoa; phylum Chordata; class Mammalia; order Rodentia; family Cricetidae; genus Peromyscus; species Peromyscus leucopus. Next base: position 4,820,727 of record NC_051078.1, read on the forward strand.
TTCCTAGCTAGTATACAAAACCAAATGTGTGCAGACTCATCTGTTTCCATCACTGAAGGCATGTAAGCCTTCCATAGTTGAGGACATTTGTCAACCAAGAGCAGACATAATTTTGGTCTTAGTAACTACCATCAGTTAATTATAGTAATTGTTAACAGCAGAATGTTCAGAGTATGTATGTCTCAGTTTCTTGAATCTGAGTAGATGTTTGTGTTACATGGAAAGAAGAAATTAAGTTTGGAGATAAGAGGCAAGGCTACCTACTCAGTGGACCTTAGAGATATTAAAATGGAAAATCCTTGAGAGTCCAGAGGATCATGAGGGTCTTTTAAAATGGAAAGATAAGGAGATGCTGTGTTGCAGTGAGGCACATGTGACTGTTGCTGGCTTTGCAGATGGAAGCAGGTCACAAGCCAATGAATACTCTTCCTCTAGAGCATGGAAAAAATCAAGGAAACAGGTAGTTGGGGGGCTTCCAAGAGGAATGCAATCACATCGATCTTAGTTTTCCCTCTGTAACTTATTTCCAACCTCCAATCTGGAAAGAAAAGGATAATATAATGTGTATTGGTTTCTGCCATTAAATTTATGATTGTCTTATTATTTCACCAAAGTAGACCTACTACTTTTGAAAACACATGAAGCCATTTTACAATTTCAGATCACATCAATATTTTTGTTCAACATTAAAAAAATACTAGTTTTTACTACCTTCTATTCCTAAATATCTCAATTAATAGATAAAGCCTCTGAATCACATCTTCATAGATTTGAATCTTGCTCGGTCAGGACAGGAATACAGGACAGAGATATGCTGTCAGCTTAGCATGCACAATGACTTGCATTTGGCCCCCAGCAGTAAAAAAAAAAAAAAAAAAAATAGTGTTTTTTTTCCTATCTCACAGAATATAAACCTGTCATAGCCTCAGCTAACTGGTTTTCAAGATGGTACCATAGGAAGTTCCGACTCACAAAGATCAAGTAAGACAATGTATGCAAAAGAAAGTGCCCACCTCACTGGAAAAGCCAGTGGAAACAATTATTAATCTTACATCCAATCAACTATTAATTTTATTATTTTAGCTTTTCAATATATCTAAAATCTGATTCCTACTCTCCACCTGAAGTATAGATCCTCATTTGTTATCAGCAGGGTTCCAACAATAGCAGCCAATGCTGACTATAATGCCACACCATGGCTAGCTTCAGGGTTCCAGAGGGCTGACTAGTATGTACCTGGTGCTCACTGTTTTGAGTTTTGATAGAACCCACTAGACGTCCCTGTAATGCTACCTCACCATGTCCACTTGTTTAGTCTCTGTCCACATCCCTTTTCACTATTTTTATTCATTTGCCACCATGATGCTCAGTATTAATTTCTCAGTAAGGTTTTCCTGGGTTCTTATCTTCTTTCACAGAATCCTGTTGAAACACAAACAAGACATCTGGAAAGAAGGAAAACAACCAAAATTTCTGAAAGGCTACAGAATTTCATTCACTTTTGTGGCTATACTATGTATCAGCTTCAGACAAAAGTAGATGTTTGCATATCTGCTTATCTTCATTTATTTATTTACACATATGTACATAGCTATATTCTGACAAAAAGAATATGCTCTAAGATTTCTAAGCACTCAACACAGCTGCTTTCTCTTAAAATAGGATTTTTATATTGAATGGATTTTCATTCCATGACAACATAATGTGATAATTGACTAGAGATACAGAAAAATCATAGTATTTTTTATTTAAGTTATTAAATTTTTTTCACCCCAATTTTCAAAAGTAAAAATGTAACACTTGATTACATTTTCACAAGGCTCAAAGCTATAATGAAACTTCAAGTATGTGGGATATTTCATGCCTATAAGATGCTTAAAATTGTATGCCTATTATTTGTTAGCCTACTTCAATTTACCATTCGTTTTTATTCAGTCTAATAAATTATTTATTGATGGATAAATTTCTGAAACAAAAAGAATTAAGAAAAGTCTGCCCTAGGGGTGAATGTCTGCCTTCTGCCTATAGCTTTGTGTGTCTTGTTCCATTATTTCTCCACATGAACCTCATGTAAATTAACCTGAAAAATCATGATTTAAATAAAAAATTCCCTGCTTGAGGTAAGCCTTCATAAAGGCTGCCTCCATGGAGACACATGGATGGGTGGTCTGGCCAGACATGGCTGGCCCAAGCGCACAGACCACGTGGTAACTAGTAGCGTGGGGAGTCTACAGCAGTGTGCTCAGTTGTGTCCTCAGAGTCATTTTGAGGGCACATTCCAAACACTCCATATCCACATTTCTCAGCTCTCCAAGAAAATGACTCTTCCTGAACTTCCTTGCTTTCTTATGGAAGAGTTCATCAAATATTGTTGTTGTGCCTATCAAAAGTCAGATACAACTGTTGAGCCCAGAAACTATGATGTCTGAGAAATGGTAAAAATAACTAAAAATATGTCACTTTGAAAAGATTTGTAGTGGAAGGAAAAAAAAGCAAGCCAGCTATCTATAAGTCACTGAAACACTGCCACCTAAGCTATGTGATATTTCTGAAGTAGCAAAATTCAGATGTGGGTTTGAGTACTGAATAACATTTCAATAACAACAAAAAAAAATAGTGCTCAAAATTAGGATTGCTTCTATGGACATTTGGTGACATCTTTGCACTTATATTGAGTCAGTTCTGAAGCATTGCTTCTTAGGATGGTGGTCTGGTTTTGCTGTAACTATGAGGCACATGTTCTAAATCATCTGTCAGCAGATGTGCATTGAACATCTTCCACTCCAGACTGTTACATTCACATTGCAAGACGTTGTCAATAAAGCCCCGTGCTTGTAGCATGAGTGCTTCTCATCAAAAAGTTTGTTACCAGCTCTCACAGTCTTGAAGGTAGGCTGCTGTCTTACAAAACAGGGAAGTGTTGGAGAGAGCGTGGAAGAGTCGGGGTCCTTGTGCACTGTTGATGAGGATGCAAAGTGAAAGAGCCACCATACGACAGTGTGGATGTCTCTCCACAAAATGATCTGTTGATCTGCTCACCCCATTTCTGTGTATGTCTGCTAAAGGTTCAGAACTGGGAATAGAGCAGATACATCTATATTCATCATGGAATTAGTCATACTAGCCAGAAGGTAAAAATCAACTCAAAATATACCAGTGGAAGAAACAATAGATAAATATTTTGTGTTTAAAATTAGTTGTGGTGCCTAGAACACACACATGATAAGGACAAATGTTGTATGGTGATTACTTTGGGTTGAGGAGGGAGGAAGAAGGAGAATTATTTAATAGTAAAAAACTTTTGGTTGGGAAAAAAGGTTTTAAACAATAGTGATAATTATATGATAAAATAGATGTTTTTTAAATAGCTTTTGAGGTGTTGTTCTGCTATGTATCTAAGGCTGGCCTCTAACTCATGAGTCTCCTGCTTCAGGCTCCTGAGGACTGGGATCCCACAATGTGTGCCTTCATGCCTGAATAACAACATTGGTGTCCCTGCAATGTGTATTCACAAAATGAAGACGGGTAATTTCATGTCATTTGTGTCTTAATTACACAGTTATCTAAGAAGCTCATTGTCTAGTTGTTTTTACTTCCAAAATTTGAGCTTTAAATTGTAAGCCACTTTAAATAACATAAAATATCTTTTAATAAAAATAGTTTTACTGTTCAACATTTCAATTTCTAAATATTATTTCCCAATGCTAGTAACACTAGCCACTTATTTCCCAGGCCAGACACCTAACAGCAGTGCTAACATATGTAGCTAGAGTTTTCCTGCCTGGCCCGCAGTCAGGACAAATCTCTGTCACCCGCCAGTCCCACAGCCACTCAGACCCAACCAAGTAAACACAGAGACTTATATTGCTTACAAACTGTATGGCCGTGGCAGGTTTCTTGCTAACTGTTCTTATTATCTTAAATTAATCCATTTCCATAAATCTATACCTTGCCACATGGCTTGTGGCTTACCGGCATCTTCACTTGCTGCTTGTCCTGGTGGTGGCTGGCAGTGACTCCTTCTGCCTTCCTGTTCTTTCTTTTCTCCTCTTTATTAGTCCCGCCTATACTTCCTGCCTGGCCACTGGCCAATCAGTGTTTTATTTATTGACCAATCAGAGCAACAAATTTGACATACAGACCATCCCACAGCAAACATACCTTTCAATTTTTCCTTCGTTCTAACCTCTAAACAGTGCCGCGTTCCTGCTTGCTCATTCTTAACACCTTTCAAACCTCACGCCTTTTTTCTGTTCCACAGACAACTCCCCGCTCAGGCCACCAGCAACTCTTTCCTAAATCTTCGTGGTCATCTTTAATTGGGCTCTTTAGCCTCATTTCACTCTGATAAATTTTTAAAGTGTAGTCAAGGCAATCTTTATAATACGGCCTTCCTCATTTAAGTTGTAGTTCCTCCCATGGGACTTCAATAAAGCTGACGTAACTAAAGGATAGAAGACAACAACCTAGCTTTACTCACAACGCCTACTTTCTCATATCTTGTTTCCGCACCTTTGCGACTCGTGCGTTCCATCAACGATATTTCCATATCAAAACACCTGGGGGTTAGTGTGGGTCAATGAGTAGGGGAGGCGGAGTATATGACGCCACAGAGAGTGGCATCTAATAGGAGATGGTGACATTTTAAACTGCTCTCTAAGTACTCATGTTTATAGTCATTGATTAGAGTTGCTCTCAGCCTTGGTCCGAGAAGGTCGTTCTTGGAATAGGCAGAGAAGGGGGGGGTCGTCTCTTCATAAGGGGACAAAGTGCTGAGAATCAGTGGCTGTTGGGAATTCAGCTCTAAGTGGGACATTTATGTCACTCCCTTCAAAGGTCAGGGAACACTGCGGGGGGGGGGGGGGGGAGGCAGGGGAGAGGAGAGCGTGTTAGAGCCAGAGGAGGGAGAAGTGCTCTGAAATGTGGTCTTATGGACATGATGTGGCTGTTAGACTCACAAACTCACAGAAGTCTTACTGAAGAAGACTGGACCCAACATGCCATCATGGATAAGAGAAGGAATGTATGAGGAACTGTGGGCAGTTAATGGTTGCTCATCCCTCAAGATACACGTGTCCCATTCCTCAGCAAGGTAGATGTTTGTAAGTTTTTTCTGCTAAAGAAAGTAACTCTACCCATAGTTGTGCCAATAACCATAGTAAATGCAGCAGGGCACACACACACACACACACACGCACGCATGCGCGCGCACACACACACACACACACACACACACAGATGCACATGCAAACATGCCCATGCATGCATAGACACATGTAAAAGAGAGGCAAGAAAGCAGGAACGTGACGTGTTGTGAAGAACAAAGCTTTTGATGGTTGGAACAGGATGGTAAGAGGATAATGAGAGAATATAATTAAAATTACATTATGTGTAAAATTGTGAAAAAGCAAAGAATATAAATTATTACGCAATACAAACAGTGATGAGTGGCAGGAAGGAAAGACACAGGATGATCTGAGAATAAAAGATTCTGGAGTGTTGGAACTATCCCAGGAAGGGGATCATTGGATTTCAGGACTGACTGTGAGTTTCAGTTACATAGTGTAGAGAAGAGGAATTTCAACCGGAGAGCAACATGAGCTCTCACCTGAGCAAGACAAAAGAGAGACCACGTGATGAGCTAAACCCAGTTTGTGCTGGGCCCAGCAACGGAGAAGGGCAGAACAGGTGGGAGCTGTGAGCGTGATGGGCAGCTAGGATCAAGCCTTCGCCTCCAAACATTCACCCTCTCCTCATGGTTAGTTTTCCTCATTGTCGCTCACATGCCGTGCTTCCTGTACACTGGGCTTCTTTCTGTCGGGAATCCTAATCCTCTAACTCGGTTCACCCTGGAGAATCCATCCAAGCCCTTCCAGCTGGTACCCTGCTTGGTACTGCTTGAGCCCTGGAAACTCTCCATGGCACGGCCCTCACTGGAAAGCTGAGCTTTATGACCAGAGGGAAGGAGCAATGTCTCATTCCTCTTCAGGCGTCTAGCACCTCCCTCCCATTCTAACACAGCTTTAACAATATGTGCTTACTGAGTTCTCATGCTACAAAGGTACTAAAAAGAGTACCCAGAGGTAGGAAGCTGTCCTGGCAATACCTTTAAGAAGTCTGCGGTTTATTACAGAAAATGATTTTGATGGAGAGCAATTGGTTTCCTAGTTTCCCAAGGACTAGGGTGCTCAAGGGGAGCAGATTTAAAAAAAAAAAAGTGTTTGAAGCACACTATGAGGATAGATATTTATTAAAGATCAACCACATTTTCCCAAAGATCATGTTTATATTCTCTATTTCTAATCTATTCTTCTGTTAACACCCCTGTAAAGAGAAAGGTGACAGATCTTTGGAGAAGTTAAAAAAAAAAAAAGAATTCTGTCAGCATTCTCCAACCACAGCATGTCAGCATATTGTTGTTGTTGTTGTTTTGTTTTGTTTTCCGAGACAGGTTTTCTCTGTGTAGCTTTGCGCCTTTCCTGGAGCTCACTTGGTAGCCCAGGCTGGCCTCGAACTCACAGGGATCCGCCTGGCTCTGCCTCCCGAGTGCTGGGATTAAAGGCGTGCGCCACCACCGCCCGGCTATTGTTTGTTTTTAATCCTTTATTTTCTACTCATAATCAGAACCCTACTTTTATACCTGTTGAATTTCAAATCAGCAAATTGATAAACTACAGTCTATCAAAATATTGTTAAACCCACTTCTAATTCTTTTAGATAATTCACAATTTACTCAGGTTTTGTGCCATTAGCAAATTTTCTAACTGGAGATTTACACTTTCTTTGTAGTTTCAGATGAAAGCCCTTGTGCCGGCTTGTTTTATATGAACTTGACACAAGCTCACTGAGAAAGAAGTAACCTCAGTTCAGAAAATGTCCCCAATAGGTTGGCCTATGTGAAGCCTGTGGTACACTTCCTTGGTTGTTGAGGAATGTAGGAGGGTCCAGCTCATTGTGGGCAGTGTCCCCTCCCCGGGGGCTGATAGTCCTGGATGCTGTAAGAAAGCAGACTGAGAAACGCATGAGGAGCAAGACAGTAAGCAGCACTCCTTCATGACCTTTGCACGAGCTCCTGTCTCTGGGTTTCTGCCCTGCTTGAGTCTCTGCTCTGAGTTCCCTGGATAATGAACTATCAGCTGTAATATGAAATAAACACTTTCATCTCTGTGGTGGTTTGAATAAGAACGGCCCCCATAGGCTCATATATTTGAATGCTTAAAGAGTGACAGTAAGATGAGGAGGGGTGGCCTTGTTGAATGAAGTGTATCAATGCGGGTGGGCACTGAGGTTTCAGAAACCCAAGCCAGTCCCAATGTTGCTCTCTCTCTCTCTCTCTCTCTCTCTCTCTCTCTCTCTCTCTCTCTCTCTATCTCTCTCCCTCTCCCTCTCCCTCTCCCTCTCCCTCTCCCTCTCCCTCTTCCTGCAGATCCAGATGTAGAACTCTCAGCTTTTTCTCCAGCATCATGTCTGCCTGTGTGCCTCCATGTTTCCTGTCATGACGATAATGGACTCAATCTGTGAAACTGTAAGCCAGCCCCAGTTAAATGCTCTGCTTCATAAGAGTTGCTATGGTCATGGTGTCTCCTCACAGCAATAGAACGCTGACTAATTCAATTCCCAAGTTGAATTTGGTCATGGTGTTTTATCACAGCAGTAGAAACCCTAAGATAGTCAAGGATGGGACAGGATGCAAAAGAGTATTTGAAAGTTTTCTCTCTGTTTCCCCAAATTCATCAACCATAAGAGTATGTAAGCTACTCATTCAGAAAGTTATGAAACACATCTCAATAGGGTTTAGTATTTAGGTATCAGGTTCATTTTTCTATCGGTAAAATAAAGTCCTTGCCAAACATTTTATTGAAATATATCCTCACTGTATGCACTGATTACAACCCTATGACTTCCCACTTATAACTATTAAACAGAATATAGCACAAGCCTCATATGGTATTGCAGGTGGATTATTTTAATATCTTTCTTAAATGCCAGTAAAACTGATTTTCACTGGTATATTTTAAAGTTATAAAAAGTGATATTAAACCTGAGCTTACTTAATTCTTAGCATTAACTCAGCCATCTGTTTCATATCTAGTACATTAGTAATTGAGAGACTCCACAGATGGCTGCGTGCATACCTATCTGTCTTCTTCTCAAAGAAGATGAGCCTTGTGGTCACAACTGGGAGGGAAAAGCTGAACTTTAATCCAAGTTGTACTCATAACTATCTTAGCGGAGGCATTATGTCGCTGCTAATTCAAGTTTCACCTGATGTGCATATAAAATGTAAAGACATTAATAGATCAGCATTTCCCAAAGTGCTTGTACAATTTTAGCTCCATTGTTCAATAGAAATTGCAGAAAATGAAATGTCCATGACAAAATCTCTGGATAGTGTCAATAGAGGTCTTTACTATGGCATTATAGGAACATTAAGATTAATATTAAAATTGTCTCTCAGGAAAAAGTCTACAAAGGTGATTCCCAAACTTCCTAAGGCATGGGACACTTCCTCTGTTTGTCTTGTTGGCAGATATCCTCTGCAGCTTATGATGGAAAATGCAGGGATATACTTGGAGTTCTGTTTATCATTCCTGCTCCATGGGATTCCATCATTACCACACAATTACATCTCCTCAATTAATATATAAGACACAGAGTTTTTCATAGGAAAGGCAAAAATCCAAGTAAAGTGAACACAAGGAATGGCGTCAGTAGATTTGAACAATCTATATTAGAATTTTGAAGTCTTTCACTGTGAGGACACTCTGAGTACATTCACGGCAAAGTCGTAGCCTGTGAAGACAAAATAAACTCAATAAATGATGTCCAAAAGGTGACGTGACATGCTCTTATTATTGACTTTGTGGCTATACAGTCAACAATAAATTTTAGATAGAAAAGGAACATAAAAATATAAAGTGGATTCAATATAAGATAGATATAAGTACATAATGATAAATGTCTTATTTAAAGGAATAGGGCTTTGCACCTGGATGTAGTGTCAAAAGATAGTAAACTTTAACTAGAAAGAATATGCTACAAAGACCCTGTGAACACCATGGTGACTGTACTGAATAACAATGCATAATACAATGGAAACTGTAAAGGGAAGTTTTAAGTACTGTCACAAAATACATAGACAACGCACATACAAGAAGTCCACAGGAAAAAAGGTTTGTATTACTCATTCCACAGATTGTACGTGGGCCAAAGTATGACGTGCAACCTACATACATTCATTCTTACTTGAAAATTAAAGACAAAAAGTAAATCATGTCAAGAAAAAAAGGACAGAAGAAGGCTAATAAGTTGTTTTATTTAAATATGCTGACATGCTGTGGTTGGAGAATTCTTTTTTTTTTTTCAAATACCTTTTAAGCATGCTGCAAGTTTTTTTCCAATACCTTTTAAGCATATTGCAAGTTTTTAATATATTAATTTGAACCACAGCTCACACCATTAGATGAAAGATGTATTTGTAATTTCTTCCTTATTCTAACATGATTTTCTAGATGTCTTAAAAATCATTTTGGAATTGCACCTTTTGAGAACAATGGCTTTAAAACTCCGAGGTCTTCTCTCAAGTTGAGAGGGTAGAACTGGATCTGCCTTGAATGTTTCAGAAATTCTAATAAAAAAATTCTTAATACCTTTGATGGGATATTTACTCTGGGATTACTTCCTACCTTGATAGTTGTCGTGGGAAAATCTTTTCATGCCCTATGAAGATGTGCTTCTGCCAGGGCACCTTTTGGTTCATTTAATACAGGGCTAAATAACCAATAGCAGGGCAGGAGAGGATAGGCAGGACTTCTGGGAAGAGATAGGAACTCTGGGAAGAAGAGAGGAGGAATTCCCCAGCAAGACATGGAGCACATCAGATATACAGCATAGACAAGAGGTAATGAGCCATGTGGCAGGTCATAGATTAATGCAAACGTGTTAATTTAAGTTTTAAGAGCTAGTTGGAAACACGCTTAAGCTAAGTCTAAGCTTTCACATTTAATAAGAAGTCTCTATGTCATTATTTGGGAGCTGGCAGTCCAAAGAAAGTCTGACCACAGATAGTGTTTTCCTCTCAAGTAGATCTGAAGATATGAAGTAACTCTTTCATATTCAAGCCCATCTGTAGCTGGAGAGTTTTCTCTCCAGGTCCCACCAAGCCCTGGCAGTCTGACAGCCCACTTATAAAATAAACACACAGATGCTTATATTATTTAAAATGTTTGGCCTAATGGCTCAGGCTTCTTGTTAACTGTTCTTATATCTTAAATTAATCCATTTCTATAAATCTATACCTTGCCAAATGGCTCGTGGCTTACTGGCATCTTCACATGCTGCTAGTCGTGGCGGTGGCTGGCAGTGTCTCCCTCTGCCTTCTTGTTTTCTCAATTCTCCTCTCTGTTAGTCCCGCCTATACTTCCTGCCTGGCCACTGGCTAATCAGTGTTTTATTTATTGACCAATCAGAGCAACACATTTGACATACAGACCATCCCACAGCACCCATCAATTCCAGCTTCCCAGTATTCCTCCTGTTCCTCCTAGGTTTACCTGAAAATGTAGTTCTCTCTTTAATACTCATCACCTAACCCTATGCTCTATCATTTGCCTTTATAAGGTGATTCATATTTAAAATATTCTTCTTAGAAACCTTAGTATCTCTGTAACATATAAATATATATATGTATGTATATATATACATATATAAACAAACATATATAAGTATATATAAATTCAACAGTTAATTTATCTAATTTCTTCTCTATGCATGGCTATCATTTCTTCCAAAGACAGTATCAATGTCCTCATTTATTTCCTTGTCATTAATATTTTTTTAACCTCAACTAGATTTTAATACTATTTTCCTTATATCTTGTACAGCCTGTGCCTCCTATCTAGTCCCGAATTTCTCCATGGTTAGTTTCTGCATGTGTTTGTGTGTGACTCTCATGAAAACAGTAGCTTGGGAGACAGGCCTTTGAGACATGAAAAATGGAAAAGGAAGTGGTCCAATCACTGATGACCACAGCATCAAACCGGAGTCACTGATGTCCACAGTATCAAATTGGAGCCCTTGATAAAGGAACTAATCTTAACCCAAGCAAGACTTGAAAGGTTCAAGATTTAATAAGCCTTTCTAGATACCATGTCCCACATTTAAAATTTCTTCTGTTATAATTTGAAACAAAAATAATAACTTAATGCTTTTACAATGACACATGTCAAATTATATTTAAATTGTATGCTTCCTAAATAAAGCACCGACTGTTATAAAAACAACATTCAAACGTGATTAAATATTATATCGCTCCAACTAACATGAGCCTAGTATGATGATTTCAGCCACAGAACTTCTTCTGAATTGGACCCTCTCCGTCTAGCATTTGTGCAATATTCTGACTATATTTAAAGACTATTATGCAAATGGATTGCAGGAGATATGAGGCCGTATTACCGCATAAAGTTTTTATTTACATTGGGTTTATGGGAAATTCATTACAATGCTCAATTTTCCCCACATTATCCATGTAAATAAATCACATCACAGTGGTAGGTTGAGAATTACCAGAATGAAATATTGCATTAAGATAACATCACTCATGGAAAATTCACAGGTTTATGGTTCATGGCCTAAGTGAGTTAAAAGAAAAAAAAAACAAAACCACCATCCATTCTAACACGAACATATTTTTAATCAGAGAAGGCTCTGTTCCTTCCTCTATGATTATGTTAACTAGACGAGGGATGGGAGATATTTTTTCCTAAAGAAACAGCAAATAAGGAGGGATCTGAAGAAACATTAGGAGTTACCCAAGTGAAACCAGTCAGACAAAGGAAAGATCGTTCCGAACAAACGCATGGTGGGATGCGGAATGCCAATGACCAGCAACTGAAAGCAGAGTCAGGGAGCCGCAGTGGAGAGGGAGCGGGTGAGCTGCAGGGGATGATCTTTGAGGAGCTGTCTGCAGGGGGATACGCTGCAAGGGGATGTACTGTGGAAGGGGCGCGAAGAAACACAATGTCAAACACAGAGGTCATGTGAAAAAGGGTTAGTCTCAACCCAACGGCCACTCAAGCCCAGAACCAGGACTCCGAGGTAGCCCACCCCAACACCACCTCATCTATGAACTGCCGGAGCACGCGAAGGGGATGAACCTACAAATCCAAAGCTACAGGATCGCCGTGACACAAGACAACAATAGGATATCCAAGGAAAGTCCTGGTGAGGGCCCAGTATGCAGGGGGTAGCAAAAGTCAGAGGCTTAGAACCAGACCAATGACTCATTGCAATGAACACTTACATGCAAAGACATATGGACTAAAGGGTGTACTGGGAGATTTACTGGGCCACACTACAGCTTTCATACCATTTTTTAAAAAATTGCTTGTTTGTTTTCTTGGTTTTACTTTTAAATTTTGCTTTTGATGTGTGTGTGGGCAGGGGAGGGGGAGGAGGTTGCAAGGGCAGAGGGTGGAAGCCAGGGGACAGGGAGTGGGATCGGGATGGATGACGGGAAATCCACAAAGAATCAATAAAAAGTTAAAAAGAAAAAAGAAAAAGAAAAAAAAATGTTAGTGTCTGTCCTAAGAGTCTAAGCAATTCAGATTGTGTTTTGGAACAGTTGTTCTGAGCTGAGGTATAGACAATGGAAGGAGGAGGTATGCCAGCTCCAAAGCTGGCAGGTTATGTACCTGACAGGTCTTCTCACCTCTTTGAGCCAGGCTCTCTCATGGTCCTCAGCCACTGGCTCCAGCCCAGTCACTGTGGCTTCACTTTCGCCCACATAGTTCTGTTCTCTGTGGTCTACCAGTGATTGAATTGAGAGGCTCTACTGTGGCAACCGGCCCCTGTGTCATGGCTTCTGGCTTTCCTTAGTAAGCCAGGATTGCCATGAATTTGAACAGAATGTGGGATCTGGCTTGTCAAGCTGAGGCCAAAGGCATCTGGTATTATTACCCTAAAGTTTGAGGCTTATCTTCATGACATCACTTTAGCATTAGAGAGCAGGTGATTGGAGGGAATAAACTGAGTAAAATATCCCCCCCCCACACACACACACCAAGGCCACACTCTACAGCTTGGCACAGTTTCATTACACACATCTTTCTGTATCTAGAGCTGTTTCCAGTAGTGAACACCAATTCTGTTTTGAAGCTCATGGAGAAACAATGGTCAGCACACTAATTTGTCATACTACATCGTTTTTCCTCTTTCTTTATTACTCTCTTACTTTGTCTTTACTCCCTTTCATCTAGGAATCTAGGATGTTATGTCTAAAATTAAAGATCCGTCTATGTTCATCTCTTCTCAGTTTCTAACAGGGGGACATAGACTTGTCACGTGGTATATGGTGAGGTGGAGATTGCCAGTCTCCAAAGACAAAGCCCATCAAATTAGGTTATTTAAAACAATAGACATGTATCTTTTTTTCCCCCAGTGGAGGAGACAGAGGTTCCAGTTTCCCGTCAAGTGATTTAGCACTGAGCTGGGTCTCTAATCCGTATAACAATAAATGTTTATTGATTTATAAATGTGGGAGTTTCAAGCCTGAAATGAAGTTGTGGGTGATATCATTGCCTCTCCCTTTCTCTTCCTTCTGCTCTCTCCCTCTCCTCTAGGGAGATAATCCTGCCTTGCCCCTTTCTTGTTTCCAGTAGTTGCCTGAACCCTGCACCTTCCTAAGCATGCAGGTAGACAGAGGTACCTTCAGCCTCTGTCTTAGCCTTCCCTTGACTTTCTCCTTTGGGTGCTATGCACAAGTTTCCCTCTTCTTCTAAAGGCACTCGTCATTGGATAAGCATCAGACTGCCAAACTGGTGCAGAAACAAACTCTATTGATTTCTTAGGGCTGACATTAAAAATAAACCACGAGGTAGGGGCTTTAAATAAGAGGTATAAGAAGGTATCCCATGTGGCAGTTCTGGATGCCGAAAGCCTGTAATCAGATGTCAGTAGGATCACACTCCGGCTGAAATCTACAAGCAGGATCTTCCCTCGTCTTATCTGGCTTCTCAAATTAACAACCGTTCTTGGGATTCTTGGGTGTAGGTACATTACTCAGCCAGTATCTGCCTCTGTGGTCACATGGCTGCCTTCTTGTATGTCTGTATGTTGTCTTACCTCAGGGTCTGCCTGTTTCTGGTTTCATTTTCTTCCTTTTCTCAAGACATCAGTCATTCTGTGTTGGAGTCCATCTTCACGACCTTATCTTAAATACATTCCCAAAGACCCCATTTCCTTTCCAAAAAGGAGCAAACAAAAAACCAAAAATCTATTTATGCTGGATTTTTTTTTTTGGCTTTTACAGCTTTCTTTCTTTCTCTTCTTATGATGTTCCCTGAGCCTTAAAGAGGCATAGTATAAATGTCTTATTTAGGACTGTCCATTCAGATCCCATTTATTCTTATCACCACTACTCATTGCAGAGAGAAGCCTCCCTGATTAAGACTGAGAATTCCATTTTTGATGGGTTCAAAAATAATTAATAAGGCAGTTTGGTACCCTGTCTATTAAGGTGAACAACAGTAAAGTCCTAGGACCCATGACTGCTCCAGGCATAGGCTTTTGAGTGGGTTTACAGTACTAGGCATGAATTTCCTGTCTTGAAACCAACCTCAAATCTAATCAGAGAGCTGTTGGTTACCACACCCTATGAGTTGAGCCACTACTGAGACAGACCATCTTTCCCAGGCAGTTTCTTTGTTGTAGTTTGTAAGGTCCACAGGTGAGTTAGATCAGTCATGCTTTTTCTTTCCCAGCAGCCCTAGCAGCACCTTCCAGAACGATGAAAGCTAGCCAGCAGGGAGGAAGCTTCTAGCTCAGAGCCAGCATAATTTCTCTATAACTCTAAACACGAAGGTATGTTGTGTTTTTGTCAGCAGGAAGTATCCTATTTCTAAGTAAGGTCATATTCATAGAAACCAAGGGTTAGGACTTCAATGCATATTCTTTTTCCTTTGAGGGGCTATGTAATTTGATCTATAATACGAATCCTTTGTCTTTATGTATAGTGGAGGAAAAGCCATACATATATTGTGAAGGCCTAGACTTAACTTTACAGGCTCAGGAATATGACATGATAACTTGAATGGATGCAGAGCAATATCCTCCTGCAGACATCCTGTCTGTGGTTTATGGCCCTTGGAGATACCTAGATAATCCTGCTTAGCAGTCCAGATAATCCTGTTCACCCAAAGTCTAGACCAATAGTTTCAAAACATCCCCTTGCCCCTTCTACCCAATTCCAAGTTGCCAATTCCCAGCTTGTGGTTTTTCCCTATAAAAACCCTCTACACCTGGGCTTGTGGCCGCCACCACATTTCCTTTCATCTGCTGTGTGGCGGCCCAGGTTAAACCTGAATAAAAGGACCATTATGGAGGATACTAGATGTGGAACAAGGATGACTAGACTGCTACTCACATCACCAGGGAGGCTACCTGGAAAACAGGACCCCAAGAAAGACACAGGGATTGCCCAATGATGGAGAAATAGATAAGATCTACATGAACAGCCTGAACATGAGTGGGGGTAATGAAGGCGAGGTTCGAGGGAAAGAGAGCTTGGGGGAGCAGGAGATCCCAGCTGAATCAAGAACAGAGAGGGAGAACAAGGAATAGGAGACCATAGTAAATGAAGACCGCATGAGAATGGGAAGAAGCAAAGTGCTAGAGAGGCCCACAGAAATCCACAAAGATACCCCCACAATAGACTACTGACAATGGTTGAGAGACAACCTGAACTGACCTACTCTGGTGATGGGATGGCCAAGCACCCTAATAGTCGTGCTAGAAACCCCGTCTAATGACTGAGGGAACTGGATGCTAGGCCCTGGGTGGAGCTCCAGGAGTTCAATTAGTGAGAAAGAGGAGGGTTTATATGAGCAAGAATTGTTGAGACCAAGGTTGGATAAAGCACAGGGACAAATAGCCAAATGAATGGAAACACATGAACTATGAACCAAAGGCTGAGGGTCCCCCAACTGGATCAGGCCCTCTGAATAGGTGAGACAGTTGATTGGCTTGATCTGTTTGGGAGGCATCCAGGTAGTGGGACTGGGTCCTGTGCTCATTGCATGAGTTGGCTGTTTGAAACCTGGGGCTTATGCAGGGTCGCTTGGCTTGGCCTGGGAGGAGTGGACTGGACTTTCCTGGACTGAATCTACCAGGTTGATCTCAGTCCTTGGGGGAGGCTTTGCCCTGGAGGAGGTGGGAATGGGAGGTAGGCTGGGGGGAAGGGGAGGGGGCAGGAGGGGGGAGAACAAGGGAATCCGTGGCTGATATGTAGAACTGAATTGTATTGTAAAATAAAATTAAATTAAATTTTAAAAAAAGGACCATTATGTGCTTGCATCGGAAACCAGCTCCTTGTTGGTCTCTGGGGTGTTGGAGAAATGGGTACAACAATATCTTTTGCTGTGCTGACTAGTCTTATGTCAACTTGACACAAACTAGAATTATCTGAAAGGAGGGAACCTCAATTGAGAAAATGCTCCCAGAAGAGCCGGCCGTCCATGATGTCAGAAAAGTAGCTGAGAGCTTTAAATCCTGATCCACAGGCAATGGACAGAGAGGGGGGCAGGTGAGAGGGGGCAGGGGGGCTGGTGTGAATTTTTGAAAGCTCAAAAAGCCTACCTCCAGTGACTCACCTTCTCTAGCAAGGTTATATCGCTTCCAATAAAGGCCATACCTCTTAATGTTTCCTATACAGTTCACCGACTGAGGACTAAGCATGCAACTATGTGAGTCTACTGGGGTCATTCTCATTCAAACCACTATAATTGTGAAGATGAATGTAACCACGAATGTGTGGAGATATTTGTTTCAATATTTTATATCTAAATTTATAGATGTTTAAAAGAGCCATTAATCCGTACACTTTTTGTATGTGGGTGCTCTGTCTGCATCTACATTTGTACTTAGAAGAGGGATTAGGATCTCATGAGACTACAGTTATAGTTAGTTGTGAGCCACCATGTGGGTGCTGGGAATTGAACTCAGGATCTCTGTAAGAGCAGTCGGTGCTCTCAACCTCTGAGTCATCCCTCCACCGCTTTTAAAGAGTCATTAATAAACTATTGGCTAGATACACTGAGATGTAAATGGATAAGATAGAATATCATTTTTTTCTGTTTAAGAATAAATCTGTTAAACATTAGGGATACAGTTATATTAATGATTGAAACAATAATTGCTCACTGGTTGCCTGATAGTATACTGTGTGCTTATTCTATCAATATTTAGTCCCAGGAACTAATTTTGTCACTTTTATCACATTGTAGACATAGGCAGTAAATAACAAGGTTAAGGAATTTGCCCAGTCTCCCACAGTGCTTAGTGGAGAAGACACAGAAATAGTGCAACTACAAGTTTCTCGAGAGTTGGCCCCTCTGCTGATGCTAGTTGGATAGATGTGATGCTATATCTGGATTCTAAAAGGCAACGACGTAATGGATACTTGGGGTACTGTGTTCTGCCTCCCTTATGTATGCAGGGTGAGAGAAAATCGGAAGTGAGCTACTACATAAGTCGTACCCACCGAAGCCCAGAATGTTGTGAATGGCGATACAGAAAATGTGACTCAGCATCCCCATTTGTCTTTGGGGGAGTAAAGGCAAATAACCAGGAAACTTGAAAAAGAAACCTGGAAGGTGGAAGTTTGCAAGCAAATGGTTTCTGTACACGCAACTCATTTTTCCTACCCTGCAGTCCTCGAAGGCTTTCCTCATTCTGGTCACTTTGGCAGGTGACAGATCTGCTGTCACAACAGGCCTCCACAAAAATTACATTTGGTTCCGTGCAGGAAGCAGAGATGCAGGATTCATAATGGCTGGTTTCTAAGGGCTGAGAGAATTTGTTTGATCTGCCAGCAGAAAGAACGGTGGGATGGGAAAGGGAAACTCTCCCCCTTTCTCCAATTTTGGGGAAGGAGACTACGACTTGGAGGGATTCGTGGCCCTGGCCTCCCAGGGTAAACAGTAGTCACAACTCAAAGTGCTCATTAAGCTGCTCAAGGAAAAAGAGCTTGGGAACTCCTCACCGGAGGAGGCAGCAGGAATCTGACAGTAACAGGCTGCGGATGGATGGAAGTATTCAGCTATGGGGAAGCAATTGAATCTTTGAAAAGCGGCTCATGATTAGAGCCCAGCAGTTCTGACACACTGCAATCAAGCTGCAAGGAAACACCGCATGGTGGGGGATAAGCCTATCAAAAGAACAAAAACCAAGTGCATGCAGGTGGAGCCGAGGCAGAGGTTTTAGGAAGAGGAAAACAAATTAGCCGATCTAATTTGAGATGGCATTGTTTTCAGTTAATCCAACTATTTAAGAAAGAACAAACATTTGATAAATCATTCCTCGTCTCAGAGATGTAAATATAATGACCTATTAAAAACAAAATACTATAAAGCTATTTACCACAAGAGAAATACCCCTAAAAGATTCACTCTTAAATTGGGAATGAGGAGAAAAATAAATAAATGATGAAATATTGCTAAATGATATTTTTGTAGAATAATTAAAGGTGCTAATTTAGGAAAAATGTTCATTGTCTAAAGTTTGAATACAAAATCTTCTGTTTTTGATAAAGACACATGGATCATTGACTCAATAAAGTCATGAATGCAAAGCTGAGCTTCACAATGATTGATGTCAACACATAATAATCATTAAAGCTTATCAGTGATTACACTGTCAAAACAGTATTTTAAGCAGCTTTCCTCAGTCACCCATTCAGTTCTTACAACAAGTGTATGTGGTAAGGGCTATTATCAACTTCTTGTTGAGGTACAAGTTCACTAAAGAATTTACCCAAGACTGAATAGCTACTATGAATCAGAGCTGTGATTCTTAACCTAGACAGCTTGTCCCCAAAGCCTGTGACTTCTTAGCATTCCTTCTTCAGAGTAACTCCAAGATGGTGAGTTGTTACAGACTCCTGCTTATCTCTTCCATTCTCAGATTCTAAAAGTAGTTCTAAAATAATTAACTGTGAATCTAGCGACAAATTGCTTGAGAGTCATGAAGTGAGTACTGTCACTGTGTTGGGCTTAATCTGTGGTTTTTAGATCTAGTAGCATTTGTTTTGGGAAACTGGATGGATGCACTTGTGTTTAGTGTGCATGTTTAGAACTGTAACATCCTCTTTGTGGCTATTCTTTTAATGAGCATAAAGAGACATGATGTAGCCATTGCACACACGAATTCAGCAACTGTGGGTACCTGCACAAGATCAAGCCAATGAAAAGTTCTAGCATAGAGGAGAAAGGGTTCCGAGGTCCCTTTCTCATAGAGGAGGAACTATTGGCAGTTGGTGGCTGCTAGAAAACAGACATTCTCTTTGCTTTGGGGAATGACCATTGCCATTGTCCTAATGGATAATGTCACAGTAAAACACATATGGGAGGCATTAATTGGTCTTAATGGTTGAAAAAAAAATAAAGGACTTGAAGCTGGAGGGAGATATATTAGGGAAGGGGACCAGGACAAGTGGGAAGGAGGGAGGGAGAGGCTGGTAGGGGTGGTGCAGGAGAAAAGTGTCCCCCCTGTAGGTGTGGGCATTCGAATACTTGGTCCCCTGTTGGTGGCTCTGATTAGTAAGATGCAGAAGCCTTGCTGAAGGAAGTATGTCATTGTGGACATCGCTTCACCCACCTTACAGGTCTTCCTCTTCCTCTGCTTTGTGTTTGCAGTTCAGGAGGAGAGTTCTCAGTCTCCAGCTCCTGCGGCCATGCCTGCTACTTGATGCTCTGGCTCCCACCATGGTGGATGATGCTCTCGCTGAAACTGTGACCTCAGCTCGGCTCCTTCTTCTGTGTGCTGGTTTGGTTCTGGTGTAGTTTTCTTCCAGGGAGAAGAAATGGGCTAAAGATTCTTGAAAGATCTTCCTCACCCTGGTGGGTGGCATAGATTAAAAATTCCAACTTCCCTTGCATAGTTTCTTGATTGTTTTTCTCAGTGTCATTGAGGCCCATGTGATTGTGTATGGAAAACAAAACAGAAATGAGAACATTATTTTCACTTAAAAAATAATTTTACTGGTTATTCAGGATAGGAACCAAACAGAAATGTTAAAAAGTGTTACTTTTAAATATCGCCACCACAGGCAGCTTTATGGTGATTTAAAACAAAGCTGTTTCTTCTGTGTGTGTGTGTGTGTGTGTGTGTGTGTGTGTGTGTGTGTATCATATTAAATGGCTTTTTCATTAGTGTTACATTAATGCATATCTAGGTCATGGCTGTGATAGCAAGCTCCTTTGTTGTGAGTAGAATGCCAGGCTATAATCTCTCACTAATGACTTCTAGGGATTATGTAGCTACCCTGAGGCTCTGATGTCTTTCACACTTACCCTGCTTGGCAAATTACTTATCTGTGGGTTGAAAAGCCTAGAAAGCTTCTCCTGTTGTTAAGCCCAGGGAGACCTTAATTAAAGGCAGTGGCGTTTATCTGTGGTCTTTGACATTAAAGGGAATCCACTGTTGAGTCCCCTTGGAGGCTGTATCCATGATGCTTCTCGATGTCACTCAAGCACAGACTTCCCTCATTTTCAGGGAAGCCACTGATGGTTTCTTCAGCCCTGTTCATAGTCGTCTTTTTTCAGAGTGACTTTAAGAAATTCAAGAGGTTTGGAGGGAATTTCAGATGGGCATATTAGTGTTTGGAAGTTTCATCTCAAGTTGTACTTTATTTGTGCATTGACCTTTGTCTTGTCTGTTGACACACAGCAAAAGACTAAATTCAAATGATCCTGGAGACCCAGATTTGGTTACTCTATGCACAAAGAATTTTAGCTCAGGCAGGGTGGTAGTGAGATAATTTGTGTAAGACACAATGCATTCCTAGGGTGAAAGGATTGAATGTTGCTTCTTAACGTTTAGACAGGATTAGAACTTTAACTTCGGCTGGGTGAGGTGGCGAATACCTTTACTCCCAGCCCTCTGGCGGCAGAAGCAGACAGATCTCTGTGAGTTCAAGGGAAAAAAACAAAACAAAACAAATTTAACTTCTTATTTATTGGGGCTCTACTATTTGGGATTTGTACTAGTTGCTATTCAGACCCCAGTGAATGAAGAAAACACTGTCCCTGGAGGACTCACATAGGAAGATTAAATATTAGACATTTAAAGAAACTGATAATTGCTAGGTGTGACTAAGTTACTTAAAGGAAAGTGACAAGAAATACTAGGAGTCTGTTTGAGAATAGTCAGCTGCATGGGGCAGGAGAAACTAGCTATGGAACTCAGGGCCTTGTATGTACAAGGCAAGCACTCTATTACTGAGTCATAACGGCTGCAAGAGAGTCTAGTTAAGACAAAGATAGAAGCCAGCAAGGAAAACGTGTAGGGTAGGATCTGGGAGTTGTTGGAGGAAGGGAAAGAATATGATAAAAATATAATGCATGGAAAATTAAAAATAAGTCTTTTATCGATGAGGTAGGCGTGAGGTGACCAAAACAGTTTCTCTGAATTTACATTTGAATCACATAAATGTTGTGCAATTATAAAACAAATAAATTTATAAGATCAATTCTTAGGATGAAAACCAAAAATAAGTTAACGAATATGATTGCATATCACAGCCTTACCTTGTCATTTTAAGTGTGATTGTTTAACTGTGTAATCTAGATTATATATCTTGAGATTAAAGAATCTACAGTGAGATGTGCTCATTTCTTGATACTGTTATCAATAATAATATTGTTATCATTTTTTAAACTGCATGTTTTAAAATATGTCTATGTGTATATAATAAATTATAACTAAATAATCCTGTCAACAGAGTTTATATGTAGCTACTGAGGTTAGACCCAAGATCTTTGAGTGCATGTGTTTTAAAATAGAATTAAAGAGGTTAAGTAAAAACCTTAAAATATTAAGTTAAATTTTAAATAACCACACAAACTCATGGTCTAATTTTTCTGAGACAATACATATATCCCTCACTGTATGCCCGCCAAAAAAGGCCCAGAAAGAAAGACCAACTCAATAGCAAAAAGTAGCAGCGGTGTTTAGGGTGTGGTTGACAGCATTACCCATGAGAGATATGCATGGGCCAGCTTATGCATGGCATCAGAAATGGGAATACTGTTATGTTAGAAGGAATGCAAATTACCAAGACTAGATTTCACAAAAATGTGGGGACAAATTTTAAAGGGCTTTGATTTATCAGAGGTGGGATAATTTGAATATCCAAAAGAAAATACCTGAAATGAGTTCTTTTGTATTCTAGACACCAGTCCCTTGTCAGATGTATGAGTGGCAAGGATTTATTTCCATTCTGTGGGCTGCCTCTTTTCTCAGCTGACAGTTTCCTTTGCTGTGCAGAACCTTTTAAGCTTCGTTGAGATCTCACAGAATCTTTTAAGCTTCATGAGATCTCACTGTCAATTGTTGTTCATTTTTTCGTGGGTTATTAAGAAACACTGTTTCTGTACCTATAGGTTGAAGTGTCCTCCCAAATCCTCCAGCAGTTTCAGGGTATCAGGCCCATGATTCATTTACAGCTGAGGTTTATGTACAGTGAGAGAGAAAGGTATAGTTTCATTTTCCTGTATGTTGATACCCATGTCTCCCTACACAATTTGCTGTCTTGCCTCTGCTATATTATTGGCATTTCCCCCCAAAACATAGATAGCTGTAGTTGAATGGACTCCTGGACACTCTGTTCTATGCCATTGATGTACATGTCTACTTTTGTGCTGGTACCATACTCTTTTTATAACTAGGGCTCTGTAGTATACTTTGAAGTCAGGTATACATTTTGTTCAGAATTTCTTTGGCTACCCTTGATCTTCTTTTCTTCCATATCAAGAAAACATACAACTCATTTTAAGCAAGAATATGAAAGGGAGAGAGAGGCCCTCAGGTGCTGAGGGATCCGGGTCCCAAATCAACTTCCAACACGCTGAGCATCTTGTCTCACAGTTTCCATCCCAGACCCCTAGAAGATAGGTCAGGGTTTAGGGAGCCCTGTTCCCTTGAATATGATCAGTAAAGTTCACTGCTCTCCCCAAAGAAAAATAAAACAAAAATGGCCCGGGAACTTAAAAGAAAGTTCTAAAAAGAACTACAGATGACTGGCAAACATTTTAAAGATGTGTTTACTTCTAAGAAGTTGCCCTTGGAAAGATACATACTAAGACTACTTTAAACTAGTATATCTTCCTGGTCAGATTGACTATCACCAGAAATATGAATGACAACTAATGTTGGTATGGATGTGGTAAAAGGGGAACCCTTATACCTGTTGATAGGAGTGTAAAGTAGAGTAGCATCTTGGAAAACAGTCTGGAGATTTAAAATAATAATAATAATAATAACTGCCATATGACTCAGCTATATAACTCCTGGGCATATAACCAAACAACTTTATATCCTACCATAAACATTTTGCGTTTACATGTTCATTGCTACTCTGTTACTACTAGCTAGGAAATGGGACCAGCCTAGATGTCCATCAGCTGAGGAATAGATAGTGAAAACGTGGTACATGTACACAGTGGAATATTAGTTGTAAAGATAATGAAATTTGCAGGTAAATAGGAAGAACTGAGAAAATTACACCGAGTGAATGAACCCAGGCCCAGGGAGATAAGTACTACATAGTCTCTCTCATAGGTGGATGCAAGCTACAAAAATTTTGCTTTCCATATTGAACTTGTAACACACATAGAAGCCAGGAAAGTAAAAAGGGGGTCATTGGGAGGGAGACGCATTAAAGAAGATGGTAGAATATCAGTGAAAGGAAGAGAGACAGAGAGAGAGAGAGAGAGAGAGAGAGAGAGAGAGAGAGAGAGAGAGAAAACAGTACTGGGATTAGAAAGGTTCAAGTATGGAAGGGAGCAGGAGATTCCAGAAATGAGAAGGCGGGAAGCAGAATTAGCTAAAAGGACTGATATAAAAGCAGTAAGGAAATGTTTCTTGTGATGCAATTACACATATAATTGGAAGTGATAGCAGAACACATATGATATGAAAGAAGAGAAGAGATCCTAAGCATTAAAGGTTTAACTGGGAGAAGGTTGGTGGGATAGAAGAGGGAGTGAGGGATGTATTAATCAAAACAAAAGCATGTATGAATCTTAATAGAAACTCAATATTTTATAAGGTAACTAAAAATTAACTTTAACAAAGGCCATTTCCATTGCTCTTGGTTACCCCTACATAATGACTTACAATAAGATAAGATCTTATTGCTGAAGCCACCACAAACCTTTGTTGTAGCTTCTAGAGAAACCAACCTGGAAGTGACTGGGAACCGTGCCCCCTACTGAGCAGCTTTTATAGTGCTTCAAGGTGCTAGGTAGGCTCTTGGAGGAGAAGACATCAATGGTCCTATCTAGCACTGACCCCTGCATGCTACAGTACTGACCTATCAACCAAGATGTGCCCACTCATGCAACAGTGACATGACTGTTATAGGAGTCACCAACACATTCTGATTGATGTTGGGGCATGCTTCCCAAGAGCCTGGTACTGTAAAACAGGAGAAAAAAACAAGGCCAGGGAGGTCATAGTCTTTAGGGATAACCTGGTGGTGTTGGGAGTAATTTACTGTTGTTTTGATAGATGGTCATGTCAAAGTGCCTTGTAAATATTTAAATTTATCCCAGTAGATTTATGTTGCTTCAACACTGGTCAAATAAGCTTCTCTTGGCAATGGTTGATGATTATTACTGAGACTCATAACTGGACAAAGTTCTGAGAATAAGAGAGTACGAGTGCCTAGTCTTAAATGGGACACGTATGCCAACCTTTCATCCCTGCAGCCTAGGAATTGTCATGGAAGAGGGTTTGGGAAGAATTTAAGAGCTAAAGGATGGAGAAGAATGCTATGAAATGTTGTCTTCAGGATACAACATGGCCACTATATTGTGAACTCACAGGAGCTGTGGTTTCCTGCAGAAGCTCAAGTCAGTTGAAATCCCAGCAGTGATGGGGGTAGAATTCACGAAGTCCCACCCGTCGATGAGATGCTGAAATGCTCTTAGCAAATGACAGCTGGTGGAGAGGGACTCATTTTTCTCCGTGGTATGGCCACTAGTAGATGTTCCAATAGATGTCCCCACGCTCCTGAGCACACAGACAACAATAATGTATGTAGAGGGTTATTAAAAAAAAAGGAACATAAAGTTGGGAAGGTATGACATGTTAGGAGGATCAGGGAGACTGGGGGAAAGGGGCTGGGCATGACCAAAACACACTGTATTCATGAAGGAAATTCTCAAATAACTCCTTAAAGACCAATTTAATAATAATAGAAAAAGAAAATACTTGAAAAACACAGCAAATAGACTCAAAAAGTAGGAGTCTATCCTACATGGAGAATAAAAGACCCTCATAGCAGTCTTTGTGCAGGAGATGCTAAGGAAGATTGTATGAATTCTCATGAAAAGGATGGATTTAAAACTTTCTCAGGTTTTTAATGAACAAACTCTATATGAGAGTAAATAATTGATAAGGTGAAATTTGAGTTAATTGACAAATTTCAAGCATCCAATTAAGAATTACAGGAATTACATTATGCATACTTTGGGGCCATGTGAACTGATAGAGGCAGTTTCTGCCAAGGATTGCCATTCACCATCAAACGGAATCTCCACAGGGACAGGAGGCGGGGATGGAATCATTTGCTGAGAATCTGAGTGTGAAACTGAGTCCAAATCTAGTTCTAACTCCAAGATGAGGAAAAATGCAAATGCAGAAGAACGCATTAGGGTAATTCAAGGGCTCTAATTGGCACTGCCTTGGATGTGGCAAACTGCAGAAAACGTTGCCCACTTTAACAAAACCAGTGACTTATATGAAAAAAAAAAAAAGATAAATGAAAGGAGACTTCAGAATCCTTTCAACTGATTCTATCTAGTGCATGGGTTTTGCTTACTTCTGATTGTAGTCAGTGGTAAAAAAATAAGGGCATAACTGAAAAACTCGAGGAATGTGAACATACCTGATTATACGAAAGTTCTATTAATTTCATGTGTAATTACAGGGATAGTACATCTTTCACAATTTTACTATTTTAAGATGACTTATCTTCTTTATCTGTATGTGTGCTTGTGTGTCTGTGGTAGTTTTATGTATGTGTATGGTGTATGTGTGGGTTTTCCTGTCTTCTCCTTTCAGTGTTGGGATAACAGGCTTGCAGCACCAAACCTGGATATGTTTTTTTTGTTTGTTTGTTTGGAGGGTAGGGGATGGTGATTCTGTACATCAAACTTGGGCTGTCACACACGCACAACAAGCACTTCATGCACTTAGTCAGCTGTCTTCCCCACTCACCCCAGGAGTTATTTTAAACACACGTGTACTGTAGTAGTTAGTTGCACATACATGTATATGCATATAACAGCAACTGAGCAAAACAAAAAAGACCATGAATTTGAAACAGAGCAAAGAGTAGGGGACACATGGAAGGCTTTGGGTGGAGGGAAGGGAAGGGGAAATGATATAATTATAATCTTAAAACATATTTTAAAATATTTCCTTCAGTGATCTTTGCTTCTGAGTAGTCATATTTCTGTGCAACCCTTCACAACCCTGTGTAACCCTTACTACAGTGAGTTATGGTTGGTGCCATGGAAATAATTTTGTGTGACTTCTGAAGTTGTAATAATTTGTGTGACTTCTGAAGTTGTAATAAAAAAACAAAACAAACTGCAGTTTCTACTTTGGCTTTCCATATCTCAATTTATGGCAAAAGCTAGAAGCATGCCATCCACTATTCAATTGACTCAATACACTTCCTCTTGTTTAGGTGAGATGAGGACTCCTGCCAATAGCCACTGCTAATTTATCATTCATGATACCTAGACATCATGAATGGAGCAGATCTATTTCAAAGCACTTTAGAAAAGAGAAACCCAGAGAGGTCCAGATCTATCCAGCCAAGTGTTTTCCAAATCCTTGCTCTACAAAAATGTGAGTCCAGAAGTCTTCCTAATTTGAAGTTACCAATCTAAGCATCCAGCTTTATAGTAACTGATGATCCAGTGCTTATCTAGAAATGCTTATGAATTAAATCATATGATGCTAGGGTTTCTTTTAAAATAATCAAAAGAATAAAAATGGTCCAGGGTAGAATAAATAGCCATGTTATTATTAGTTATTGAAACTGGGTATTGGACAGATGAAGACTCACTGGGCCATTTACCCTATTTATGAATGCTAGAAAATTTTAAAAATAAAATAGCATATTGATCCAAAGTCTATAAAATATGATTTTATTTTCAATAGTGAGTATAGATTTCACCCAAGCATTTATGATGTGAATTATTTACAGACCCTAAAATTATCAGTAGAAACTACAGTTGTAAACTATGGCTGAGGAATGGATACATGCATCAACCATCTCAATACCTGACTGAGTTGAGAATCCCATGGCCTTCTGGTCTAAACCTGGACAATTCTTACAGGATATATATTATACATATTCTTTTAGTTTATCCATTTCCCTGATATTGTTGGGCCTATAGCAGCTTATCTTCTATCCATACTGTTCCCCCATCTTCTTCCTTTAAGAAATGTTGATCCTTGAACAGCATCTCACTCCAAATGTTTTGGTACCTACTGTTAGAGAGCTTAACAGAGAGTACTGTGCATGTAGAGGGTGGTTTACTGCGCTCTGGCTTTGTTTGTTCTTCAATTGAATTAAAGTAATCTTAAATTTAACAAAACATAAAAACCACGCAGTACTTTGTTAGCATTTCTAGGATTGTGTCCTTTATGTGCTTGGCACAGACATTTGAGATTCAGTGGAAAGAGCATCTGCCCAGCGTCATGTATCTTCACTTACTAGAAGCATAAGGTAAGCATTGAGACCATTTATTGTACACTGAGCTGGATACAAAGTGTGAATTTTGGATGATTCTGATTGTCAAGTCCAACCTTACTTAACATTTTATACTGAATCTGGAGGAAAGAATATAATGTGAGCTGTAGTGCTAATTGATAAAACTCTTGTCCAAAAATACAAAATAAAATGAAATGTAACACACAGTGGCTGGAGAGACTGCTCAGTGATTACATACACCTACTTTCCCAGAGGACCAGAGTTGGTTCCAAGTACCTGTTACTCTAGCTCCAGGGGATATGATGCCCTCTTCTGACCTTGTGACACTTCAGGATTCACTCACAGAGACATGCACATGTACACATAAATAATAATAATAATAATAATAATAATAATAATAATAATAATAATAAAATAATAGATAATATGTGGGGGGATTCCAGGTGGGTAAGTATAAGGACGGTGAGAATTTCCACAGACCAAGCAGGATAATGAAGCTGGACAAGAAAACCTCTAGTACCTCAGCTCAGTCTAGAAGGATCTTATTCAAATGAGATTCAAATTTCAGCATCCTGAAATTTGGCCATCCTTAACTCCTTCAGTGGCTGCCCATAGCATACACAATAAAGTCCTTAAAGACATATTACAGGTATCTATTCATCCTTGGATACTCTGCAGGTTTTAGTGACATTTAAGGCATGGCAGGGTACTGTTAAAATTCCTAATAATATTTATTGTCAAGTTCTTAGCACAAGCACTCTTTCTGAAGTTTATTTTCTTATCAATAAGTACATATGTTGGAGAATGGGGCAATTTAATCCCCTCATTGTAACTATTGGGCAATTGCCTGCCTTCAAAATACTGCTAGTCAAGCAGCTGGCTCAACCACCCTTAGATCAGTGCTAGCCAATTTGCACATTCCACCAATGCCTTGTGGGAGCCATGAGACAAAGGCAATGACAAGTGTTTGCTCTGATTCCTGACACGAAGATTCCTGGGTGTAGCTCTGTCCACAGCTTTCCAAAGAGGTAGACCAGATGTTCCCTACAATCATTTCTGCCAAGGTCAGGTAGAAGGACTTGGCCCGAGAGCTGAAGCAGAGAGGCTATTGTGATGGCTGCAGAAGGAACAATCCAATGAACCCATAAGCATCTGAGAAGAGATTCTGCAATCTGCATCCTAATCTTGCCAGGTGCATCTCTTTTCCCCACACAGAGGGTGTAGCACCTGCAGGCTGGCTGTTTCTAATGTATGAACTGTTCACTGCAATAGATGCATTCTGGCTTAATAAATTCTTCAACATAATTTTTGCCAACACTGAGCTGCGTGAAGGATGTCTAGAAAAGTAGGGCATTCACTCAGCTAGATATTTTAAAGGTATTCTAGAATCTTCCAGGTCAGCAGGGACTGATCACCTGATAGAGTTGGGCGGACTCTCTTTCCCTCACATCTCACCCTTTACTACAACCCTCTCTGAAGGATACTTAGAAAAACATCATTATGGACCTTCTGCGGATTTGAAGGAAGTTGTATTCTCTCTGACACCCAAAATAGATGTTCCTGGGCAACTGGTGTCTTTCATTTTATGTGTCCTAGCCCATCGGGCTTTCTCTGACATAGCAGGGAAAGCTGTTTGGATAAGCACATCGTTAGGATTGTCAGAGTGAAAGAACATGTGTCATTGTGGGAACTCTTAAAGACTTTGAGACAGTGAATTGATGGTTTGCACTTTCAATGGTAGGCTTAGGACACAAAGCCATTAGAATCTGGTGGCATCCAGGGGGACACTAGGGGACATGCATAAATCTCAGCTCTCCCTGAGGGATCTAGTCCTGACTGGGTTTGGAGGAAGATACTTCTTCTCTGCCACCAAATGGCATTAATAATGTCTCATCTTCAACCTTCTGCATCTGGCATAAGTTGAGCCTTACAGGGAAAGGCACAGCGGGCGCTCCCAGCAGACATTAAGCTGCGAATGACTCCAGGTTCTAGGTGACTGGTGAATGATCACCCTAGTCAAGCCCTCATGGTCACCAATGTTCACCAAGTCCTGAACAGGATTAGAGTGCTAGCAGGTTGCTCCGCTCTGCTGTGTGAGGGTTTACCACCACTCACGCAACTAGGATGTCATTATAGTGTTTGCATGGCCTTATTCTTCAATGTCTTGACTTATTTTTGGAATTTTAAAATTGTCAAGCTGGACAATCCATAGACCCAGAGAGATTTGGTAACAGGGAGGGTTCATGGGGGGATGCCCAGATCTCCCTGGGAGGGGGAAATGGGAGGAGATTTTATGGGTGGATTGGGGGTGGGTGGGGATGGGAACATGGATGATCAGGTTGTGAGGAGGACAGAGAGGGAGAATACTGAGAAAGACTACTGGAAATGGGGGTGCATTTGGGGGTGAGGTAAAAACCTGACTAAGGGAATCTCCCAGGAACCTACAAAGAGGAATCCAGCTTAGACTCCTACAATAGCAGATATGTAGTCTGAACTGGGCATCTCCCGTGACCAAATTGGTGCCTGGCCTAGTTGTCATCAGAGAGGCGTCATTCAGCAACAGACGGGAACAGATGCAGACCCACAGCCAAACATTAGGTGGAGCTTGGGGAAACCTTCGGAAGAACTGGGGAAAGGATTATAAGAGCCAGAGGGGTCAAGGACTCCAAGGGGAGGCTCACAGAGACAACTAGCCTAGGCTCATTCGGGCTCACAGAAACTGAGCCAACAGCCAGGGAGCCTGCAGGAGACTGACCTAGGCACTCTATACAAATTGTAGTTGTGTGACTTGGCTCCCCTTTGGGTCTCCTGAAGGTGGGAACAGGGGTTGTTTCCGACTCTTTTGCTGTTTTTTTTTTTGGGGGGGGGAGGCTCTATTCCTCATGCTGGGTTGCCTTGCCCAGCCTTGATGCAAGGGGAGGTGCTTAGTCTTGTTGTGGCTTGATCTGCCATGGTTTGTTGATAGTCATGGGAGACTTGCCCTTTCCTGAACAGAAATGGAGGAGGAGTGGACTGGGGGATGGGAACAGCCAGTGGGTTTGTGTGTGTAGGGAGAATGGGTAGAGAGGAGGAGGGGTAAGCTGTGGATGGGATGTAAAACAAACAAGCAAGCAAGCAAACAAACAAACAAATAAATAAATGAGCTAATTAATTTTAAGAAGTGTCTAGCTGGCACATAAGTGAATATTTGTATGTGGCCAAGAGCTGAGGATGATCTTTAACTTTCTAGGCCTTTCTATTCTCAGCACTATACTGCATGATTCTATTTTTTCTTTCTCTCTCTCTCTTTCTTTCTTTTTTGGTTTTTGAGACAGGGTTTCTCTGTGTAGCTTTGGCACCTTTCCTGGAACTCACTCTGTAGCCCAGGCTGGCCTCGAACTCACAGAGATCCGCCTGCCTCTGCCTCCCGCATGCTGGGATCAAAGGCGTGCGCCGCCGCCGCTGCCACCGCCGCCGCCACCACCACCACCTGGTATGCACATTTCTGAATTGAGAGCAATATGCGACATGTTTTGCAATCTAGCGCTGTTCAGATGGAGTTTGTCTCCCACAGTTTCATGTGAAGGTGCCTTGGTCCTTAGTGTGTCGATGCTGAAAGGTAGCAGGGAGGGCTCTTTAAGAGGTGGGACATAGTGGAAGGGCCATAGTTCATTGCTGTAGCTTCCCTCAAAAGGGTAATTCAGAGAATCCCAAGATTTCCTACAGAGAGAGCAAGTCCAATCTCTGAGTTGCTCTCTGCTCTCCATATGCACCCCTGGAATTGCAATACCCTTCACCCTGAGGCTCTCATTAGAACTTAGCTGATTCTGGCACAATACTCCTGAAGTTCCAAAAATGTGAAAAATAAAAACTTATTTTTGTTTATAATGTTAGCTCTACTTCCAGTATTTTGTTATAACAATTAACATAAACTAAGGTGTCTAGTAAAAATTCATTTTCCTGCTAATTTTTTTTTTTTTTTTTTTTTTTTTAGTATCTGCTGGAGTATGGTTTTCTTTGACTGAGTGGAAAACAATAGGATGTTAGATCAAGAGAAATGAATATTAATAACCATCTTTTCAATTAAAAGTTGAAGCCAATATTGTGGCGTATGTGCAGCAGAGATTACCATATTCTCTAGCCAATCATATAAGCCTGCCATTTCGTTTCTAAAATTAGTCTATGCTTTCCTGTCCTTTCAAGTTTGGAAAATCTCCAAATACGTTGAAAATAAATGGGATTATTTTTTAAGCAATTTGCTTTTTAGAAGATCCTTTCAAATTAAACTACTGTGAGAAGAGGAAAGATGCTCTCTCACTTTCTCACTTTTTCCTGAGTCGGACATTACTTCATCACCATGTGGTTAGGCGTGAAAGTCCACACTGACCTTTAGCATATTTATTATTAGCTCTCTCTTAAAGCGGCAATGGAGTGATTAGGGTGCTGGCTTTGCCTTCATGCTGAGGGCTTTGCTGAAGCGCAGGGTTTTATGCACCCTTTGGGAAGCAAGGAGAGGGACACCAAGAACTGAGTGGCTTCTCGAGTGAATGTCAATAGGACCCCCGTGATGACAAGCACTGGCATGATGGGTGAGCGGAGTGAGAAAACAACCTTGGTTTTTTTTCAGAAGTTGTCTGGTCCCTTTATCATTTTTTTCACGGCCCATTTGTATGCTGTGGAGTCACAACAGACTCCATTGCAGAGAATATAGATGTCCCTGTGATGCCCTACTCAGAGAATTCTGACCAGGATCAAAGTACGATGAAAAAGGCCTGCCACTAATAGCAATTGCTTTGAATTCTAACCGAGTCTCCCTCCTTGTGGCAGTGGGCAGATGACCCAGCCCGAGGAACCAAGTGCCCTTTCTAAAATGAATTAAATTTCACATCCTAGTAAGTAATAGATTATAAACCCCTAACTCACAGACCTCTTAGGAAGTTTAAATGAGGCAAGGTACCTCGTGAGAGTTGGAATCTGCGGACTGGTTCATACGTCCTTTGCCCGAATAAGCGACCTGACTAGAAGGCAGAGAAAGACTCAGAGACTGGGCAGAAAAGGCTCCGAGAAGCCACTGCATGCATCCTTGAATCGAAGAAAGGAAAGGGCTGTTTACAGGGCTCCTATGACAAAGCCATCCAACTAGAAGAGATACAAGCACACAATCCCATTAACGCACCTGCCGAGGCATTCCAACCAAAATAGATACCGACATACAATGGTGTTAGCACCACCTGCCACGGCACAGCTGAACGCAGCAGGCTGGCAATCATGGTCTGTTAACATTCTCATGCCCTTCCTAATTTATTGGATTGGTTTAATGAGTCTTGCGTTTGTAGGCATATTACAATTAAGTTTAATTAGTGTTCACGAGCAAGTCACAAAAGAAATCCTTTTAGTGTTCTGACTACCGGGGTCCTTCCCCAAATGTTAATAAAATGTATGCCTATTTGTTTGTTTGCCAAGACTTGTTTATATGTGGGTAGATAAGTGGGCAGGCAAGTAGAGAAATGGCTGGGTAGTTTACTGTTCTCCATACAGTAGGCAATAGTACTGCCAGCAATGTCCTCATTTTATTCGTGGAAAACGCTGTTTTGCAGCCATTTCATAGTGTAAGGCCACTTTGGTGGAGGCAGTGGAAAGCTTATCATGCTGCCAGATCTTATTTTTACCTCTTGGACCTGGTATTGTGGTGCCCAAACTCAGAAAACCGAGCTAGGGCACAGAGTTTCTCTGTCCTGGAGAGTCACCCAGACCCCTAGTAGGCCCCATGAGCAAGTGGTAGATGTAAGTTAAGTCAAATTAATGTAAATTAAATCTAAAAAGATTTGGGGATGACTTAAACAAAGTCTAGCCTACCTAGATGGATGGATTCATGGCGTGCATATGACTTATCTAAGAAGAATTAGATCATTTTCTTGTTTTCAGCTAAGAAACCTGACAAGCATGCTTCTGTGCCAAAGACCTCTGCTACTCAGGATGTGTGAGTGTGCAGATGATGTGTGAGTGTGCAGATGTGTGAGTGTGCAGATGTGTGAGTGTGCATGTGTAAGTGTACATGTGTGTGAGTGTGTAGATGTGTGAGTGTGCATGTGTGTGAGTGTGCAATGTGTGTGAGTATGTAAATGTGTGAGTGTGCATGTGTGTGAGTGTGCAGATGTGTGAGTGTGCATGTGTAAGTGTACATGTGTGTGAGTGTGTAGATGTGTGAGTGTGCATGTGTGTGAGTGTGCAATGTGTGTGAGTGCTCACAGAGACCAGAGGAATACCTCAGATGTCACATGTCAGTCTTGAGGTGTCATCCAGCCTTCCTCCACCCTTCCCTTCCCTTCTTTCCTCCCTTACATTTCTTCCCCTCTCAGCCCTCTCTCCCTCCCTCCCTGCCTCCCTCGTTCCTTCCCTTCCTTTCTCTCTTCTGTCAGGGTCTCTTGCTGGCCTATAAGTCACCAAGTAGGCTAGTCACACTGGCCACCAGGCTCCAGGGATGCGCCTGTCATTACCTCTCAGTGCAGGGATTACAAGTGGAAGACACACTGCTGCTGCTGCCAATCCCCTTCTCCCCCATCTCCCCACCTTTTCCTCTCTCTCCTCCCCATCCTCCATTCCTCTTCTGCCTTCCGTCCTCCCCCTTCTCCTCCTCCCCCTCAACTTTGTCCTCCCCTTCCTTCTCCCCCTCCTCCTGTACCTCTGTACAGTATATGATTAAAGCTTAGCACCCAGACACAGACCTTTTTTTGGAGGGGGCTGGAAAGGTGAGACAAGGCTGACCTCAGAACAATAACTATTAATAAGCTTGTGTTTAGACAATGTGGAAAATGTGAGGGGGGGGGAAAGAAAATCACTCATAATTCTTTTCCCCCACATGACCTCTGCTAACATTTTGTAGATGGTTGGCACTTCTATTGCAATGGAGCGTCGGAAACTACTACTTTGGTTTTACATAATTTTCAATCATATTTTATGTGTCTCTGCATGTATATTTACCTAGGCAAAGATGTATTTTCATTTGTTTATGGTGTAGACTGATATTTTTAACTGTGTAAAAGCATGTTACCTTTGTTGATGCTGCATTTGCTTAATGGTGACAGGATGTGTGTTTAATTACATAAAGATGAGCTGCATCTGTTTGGCTCTGCAGGCCTAAGCACCTAATGGGTGAAGAGCTGAAGGGCCAATAAGTAGGCAGAGAAAGGAAGGGTGTGTCTGTCAGGCAGAGAGAATCAATAGGAGACATCTGGGCTGAAGAGAGAAGAGCAAAAAAGACTAAGGAGAAGAGCAGGAGGAGAAATAGCTCAGGGGTTAAGAGCAGTGAGTGTAATTGTGGAGGTCCTAGGTTCGGTTCCAGGTAGAGGTAGAGGTAGATTTTCAAAGATTGCACACACAAAAAACTTTTACACTGGGAGAAATCTCAGGCAAGTTCCATGGCTTTTCTGTGTTTGCAGAAAATAAAAATTGTCTCCTAGTTTAGCGTTTATAAGTTCAATCTGGATTAACAGTACTGGTGTTCTGATCCCAGTCTTAACATTGTCTGGTCTGATTGAGTCTCCACTAAGTGGTAGACATGATGAGGGACATGCAAATAACTCATTAATGTAGATATTGACAAGTTAATTGAAAACTAAATAAGCACATATAATTCAGAATGAGAAAGAAAATATGTGTAATTACTTTAAAGTTAAAAAATATATGATAGTGATAAATATCTAATAGCGGATAGTAACTTTCCAGTGTTGCGGGCTTAGGAAAATTGAAAAATATGATTATATTATACCTAGCACATTTTAAAACAGTAAAATGTAATGATAGTTTTCATTTGTTTCAATACATTACACATTCCCTTATGACTTTGGAACAGACTCTGTGTGCTAAGGATGTCTGACTGAAATAGATCCTACATAATCTGTAGAGTTAACAAATTTCTTAACTATATTACTCTTCATTCAAACGCAAGAACAGAGAAAAACATTGTCCCTGAGTCCTAGAGGGTAGCAAAAAACTATACTTCAATTTACCCATAAAGAGAATTATCCACTTAAACTGAAAATGGTAAGTAAATAACAATATTTGTCTTTCTTTTCAAGGAATTATAAAAAAACAACTACAACACCTCATTTCCAAAATTGAAATAAGGACCTTCCTATATGAATAGTCTTTTACTGGGGGATTTTCTCTTTGACAGATAACCATCCCTGACATAACTAAATGGGTTTTATGATACAGAAAATCACAGGATGAAGGGCGGAGCATCTCAGCTGTCTAGGACTGTAGTGTTGACAGCCGAGGCGGGCACCTCGAAGAGCAGATGAAAAGAGTTCTTTCCAGCCTAGCCAGCTACACAGGAGTAACCCCCCGCAGGGATCTCAGGATTCATTTTCTTCTCATAATTA
Organism: Peromyscus leucopus; assembly: GCF_004664715.2. Lineage (NCBI taxonomy): Eukaryota > Metazoa > Chordata > Mammalia > Rodentia > Cricetidae > Peromyscus > Peromyscus leucopus. Next base: position 4,856,880 of record NC_051078.1, read on the forward strand.
GTATTTCCTGAATGTTTGCTTTCTTTCACATCTGAATTTTAATGACACAGTAAAGAATAATGGGGAAAAAATCATTTGATGGAGTCAAAGATTGCGTTTAATTCTAGTGTGTGTTAATTGGCTTTATTAAAAATTAGCATTTGAAAATTTCCAGTTCTCCTTCTAATGTATGAAATGTCACTCATTTTCTTTTTCACATATCGCATTGTAATTAAATTTGCATGGGAGTAAATTTTATTTGTCTCTGTTGAGGAAACACTGAAGAACTGCCTGCACAACAAACATGGATATTTCTTGAGTTTGCATGTTGACAATAAAATATTCATTAATTTAAATCACTACAACAGCCCGCAGTACACATGCTGCACTGGTAATTACCATTGCTTAGTAACAGTGCGTTTCGGGATGACAAGGGAGTTAACTGAATAATTATTGCATGTGCCTCTGCTTGAAATCCTCTCCTCATGTAGTTCTGGTCCCTGGGTGAAAGGTGCCCGGATGGGTGAAGACATTTGAGCCAAATGCTGATGCTGCTCCACAAACCATCGGACTAATCTGTCTAAGACCACCACTGGTCCACAATTAATCACCTAGTAACTGGATCCTTGCTTCATTGTCAATATGCTAGAATCTGAACAGGAAGCATCCAGGGAAACTCTTTGCCAGGATGCAATTTCTCTACAGGAATTAGACATCATAAAATTAACAGAAAAACAATGCAAAACCCATGCTCTGGCTTAATCAGAAATGCTTTGCCTCTGAGTTTCCCAAGGCATTCCCCCTTTGCGTTTCCTGGTTCTGACAGATACTCTAGGCCTGTAGCCAATTTAAATGCACTAATGATACTGAGAAATTCTAGATGACTGTCCAGGCTGCCAGCTGTCTCTGTCTACTCTCGAAAGACTCCTGAAAGGAGTCCTTGCATCCTTCTCCCATTTCTCAGGTATTATTATAATCCTTCTCAGGTTTTTGATAGGATTAGAGACTAACAGTTATAATTACAATCTTTTTGTATCTTAGCTAGAACATAGTAAGTATTAGATTCAGGTTCTTCAAGATAGGACATCTTTTAAAAGGACCTCTGTAATGTGCCATTTACCTATGTTCCAGACTCTTCTGGATTTTAGTATGTGTTTCTTGTTTGGTGGTGTTCTTGTTGGTATAGTCTCAAGTTGTATAGGTCATTATCCCTTATTCCTCTGGGACAATATTTGGTAATCATCCTTATTGTAAATAGTTTTGTATTAGGTTAGAATTTTCTTATTTAGACAAAGGGGGGGGGAGATGTAGTGGGTAGTTGTTCCAGCTTTGACCTTGAAACACTGCCCCTAGAGTGACAGCAGGTAACTGCCACACCTGCCTATGACCTGCCCCTGGGGCGTGGCTGAGAGGGAGCCCCTTAAGACTCAAGGTGCATATGTGCTTGGTCTCTTCTGGATACTTCCTGGTCCTGGAATCTGGATGGGAGAGCAAGCCTGAGTTCTTTACTGGATGGTACCTCATCTCTCCTGGATCCTGTAACCAATCCCTATTGGCTGTAAGTTATCCCATAAATAAATCTCTCTTGATTACCAGATAAATTACGTGGAATTGCCTCACTAAATACAGCAATATGATGATGATGATGATGATGATGATGATGATGATGATGATGATGTGTAGGTATTTTTCCTGAGTGCATGTGTACACCCCACAGCAGTGCCTGCTTTTCACAGAGGGTATAAAAGGGCTTAAGATTCTCACAGTGGATTTATAGCCAGTTGTGAGCTGCCATGTGGGTGCTGGGAATCCAACTGGATTCCTCTGAAAGGGCAGCCAGTGCCTTTAACGGTTAAGCCATCTCTCCCACCCCTGAATCTCATGTTTTGACAGATAATTCTAATATCTATGCTTTTATGAACATTTTCATCTAGTTTTCCTTCACTTGACTGTTCTTTTAAGATGCTGTAGACTTTTAGAGTGTATCTTGGATATTTGAGTCACATGCTCTAATACACCTTGCTGCTGCTAACTCTTTTCTTTGAATTATTAATGCCTATTTTCAGAACACTGTGCTTCTCATCCTTGTGGGCTATGGTCACATGTGAGCTTTGCTTTCAGAACTTTTGTGTAGCTGTTCTAGTCTGTCTTGTTCAAGTCCCATTAAGAAACAAAACTAAGACCTTGGTGGTGTTCTGCACTAGACTGTTCCCAACCCTTTGACTGTGTTGAGTCTGCTTGGTTTTAGGCACGAACTTCTTGGAGGTGGGCTTAGAATTTCACATACAAATTTGAAAGGTTTCTTCCCTCAGCTTCAAGTCCTAAAGCAAGGAGGCCAAGTGTCTGCATCCACTTGCTTTCTGCAGAGTGGTGAGGGGGCAGCCAGCAGAGGTCCTCCTCATGTCTTAACCTTTTACTATCCAGAGAGCTTTCCCTGTTGAACCAAGCAGCTCAGTTTATACGTCAAAACCCCGAATAGCTATTGTTTTATGACATATCTGGAAGATCTGCCTTCCCTAATGGTCTTTGGCTGGGAGTTAATGTTAGACATAGTTCCCTAAAAGGAAAACTTAATTTCCATGTCCATTTTTTGTGACACATGTCCCTAAATGTGTGTCCATTTAAATGTCTGAAACTGTCAGGTACAAGCTGTTTGGTTGCTTGATTGACAGCTGTTTCTAGTGCCTGTTGTCGTTGTCCTAGAGCCTAGTGGGGTGAATGCCCCAGACCAGGAATGGGCAAAGGCCAGATCCATTGAGTGTGTGTGTGTGTGTGTGTGTGTGTGTGTGTGGTGATATATTGTGTACCCTAATAAACTTGCCTGAGGATCAGAGGACAGAGCCAGCCACTAGATTAGGCATAGAGGTCAGGCAGTGGTGGCACATACCTTTAATCCCAGCACTTGAGATCTCATGCCTCTGCTTGGGAAACACACACACGCCTTTAATCCCAGGAAGTAATGTGGCAGGGCAGAGAAAGGTATATAAGGCACGAGGAAACAGGAACTCATTTTAGGCTGAGGATATCATAGAGGTAAGAACTAGTGGCTGGCTGCTCTGCTTCTCGAATCTTTCAGCTTTCACCCTGATAGCTGGCTCTGGATTTTTTTTTTTTTAATTAAAAGATCATCTAAGAGCCGAACAGTGTGTGTGTGTGTGTGTGTGTGTGTGTGTGTGTGTGTGTGTGTGTGTATTTACCAAGTGAGATTGCACAGGCATTGTTCAACGACACCCCCCCCACCCCGCTATTTCACTGGCTCCAATAGAGCGCCAATTGAGCAGTCAGTCTCTTTGCTTCCCAGGAATGATTTTTAACATTCTGATGTTCCCTGGGGCAGGGTTGGGCTTCTGTCACAACCTGTTCAGATGCTCATCACTGTTCTCTGAGACTTCCCAAGTCCATGGAAGCTTCAGGTGTTCCCTGCCGATAGCCTTCCAGACCTTACTGCATCCCTTAGTTATGTAGGGAAGTATGCCTCCCCGACTCACGGTAGCTAGTGCCCATGTGACTGCTCCTGGGTGCCAGCCATTCTTCCCGCACATCCCAGCTGTTCCCAGCCCCTCCTTCTGTGCATTCCTCCCTCCGGCACTAGAGCCCCGGTCCCAGCACAGCCTCTTCTGCCCACATATGGCTGTTATTACCGACAGAGTGGGTTGACCTGGGAACACAAAGTACAGATGTCCGCTTGTGCTATCAGCCCCAGGGATACTCAAGAGAAGCTAAAGGGTATCGGAGAGTTCCAGTGAAAGGCTGGGAACAAACACTGCTGAGGACCAAGGCTGCAGAGGACTGTGGAAGCCGGGAGATGGAGGGGAGTGAGGAGTGCAAGGTGAATTGCCAGGAAGTGCTAAGAACATGGAGCACCAGAGGCACCCAAGGATAGGGAGAAGTGCTGTAAGCCCTAGCCATCGGGGGAGTTCTAAAAGTCTGCCCTCCACAATTGGTTCCAGCATCACACTAACCACTGAGCATCTTATTCAGCTGCTAGGCTACTGCCTTAAGACACAGAGCATAGGACCTGATACCCTGGCTCAGAGATGCAGACACTAGGAGAATTATAGTTCCTGTAGATATGGCCTTTGCCAGAATGGGACAAAAGGACCCTCGGCTAACTGGAAAAGGTTTCTCACTCTTTGCTTGACTATCTTCCTTCTCCTGGCTATGTGAATGCCTTTGACTGCTTCAAGGTGGACTCTCAATATTCCCACCACTATGGGGAAAAGAGAGAATACCTGCTGATTAGTATTTCAAACTTTTGTCATATATATTTGTCCTTGATATTGGATATTTTTCGTTGCTTGAAGGTGGGCTCAAAAATTTTACTGAAGAGAATATACACATGAATTAATATTTCAAACTATTGTCTCAAATACTTTTTTAGGCCTTCTCCGTGTAGACATGGAGATATATTAGCTTGATTGCCAGGTACAGTGTGGGCTTTCAGACCGCATTTCTGCTAACGTACCACCCAGATGTCTACTATAAAAAAGCACTTGCTGATCTGTAGTCTGGAGATGTGCTATGAGGTACATGGTCTTAGAGTTTTCATGGTGTTGATCAGAAGCAAATACAAAGGAGGACTACATTTAGGTAAGTAACTGGATGCACTCAAATCTCAGATACAATGAATAAGAGTCTTTTTGTCAAAAAAAAATAAAGATTTACATGTAGATCAGCTTTCATATCCTATATGTGCATTATAAGTTTCAAGAAGGCGGCCACTACTCCCCAAGAGTCCATTTTGTCTTCTATGAGAGAGAAGAGGAAACAACGGGTGTAGAGAGGGATGTGAAACTTCCAGTTAACATTTAAAATTAAATCCATGATCCAAACAGAATTGGATCAAAAGAGGCTTTCTCATACCACTTCTTCCCTTTCAGATGTGAGCGGCTAAGCGATGGCCTACTCCATTTCACGTGGCCAGAGGGAAAAGCCGGGGTCAGAACTGTTTTCCTCATCTGTAAACTTTTACTGCATGCCTCAAGCGTCTCACACAAAGCTCTCTAGAACTGAATCTATCATGGTTCTTGAGCTTTACGAGAGGCCCAGACATACTATAAAATGTGCAAGTGGCTTATGCACTGTAATACTAATGTGTCGTAGACTAATGCTGGTAATCAAAATAATAACCACAGCCAGAATCCAGCACTCAACAGGGCACGCTGCTCAGCTTCAGAACACAGGGGCCTATGGGGGACAAAATAGCAGTAATGCTGACCATTGCAGAAGACTGTGCTGAGAAGTTCCATAGGCATTTTCATATACATGCACAGGTCTTCCATCCATACAGAGACATTAAAATGATTTCATTTAACACTGCTTTACAAATGATGATTCTGTTTTAATGGTTTTCAAACACTATTAATTTATTATGTAGTGTGCACGTGCGTGTGTGTGTGTGTGTGTGTGTGTGTGTGTGTGTGTGTGTGTGTGTGTGAAGGTCACTGTACACTTTGCAGGCATCAGTTCTCACATGGGTCTCAGGAATCAAGCCCAGGCATTCAGTCTTGGTAGCAAGTTCATTAATCTGTTAAGTTTCCTAACTTGCCTTCCCACAACCGTGGTGCTGGCTTTGGAATATCTGAAACCATCCTCAGGACTTTGGGGCCGGGGAGATGACCGCATAATAAGAGCCAAGGTTGCTCTTCCAGAGGATCTGAGTTTGATTCCCAGCACCCACATGGTGGCTCACAATAGTCTGATACTCCAGTTCTAGGGGATAGAATGCCCTCTGCTTGCCTTCAAGAGCACTAGGCATCGATGTGGTGTACAGACCTATATGCAGGCAAAACACCCATACACATAAAAAAATTAAAATAAGAAATTTTGCTGCATTTATTCTGGACTGGGTTGTCATTTTATAGGAAAGTGTCATTACTATTATTATTATTATTTATTAATAATTATTTCTTATAACTCATATTGAATCTCATAGCATAAAGAACATCAAATGAGACATCCATGTCTGAAGAAAGACAAGATATGACAAGTTGCTCTCCTTTCGGCCCATTCTCTGGACCATGCAAGAGGAATAGTGATTTTCAGTTAGATATTCTTATTAGCAGAATGCCTGCTGCTTTGGACTGCAGTGTGTTTTTTCAAGCTCACAGAGTGACTGAGTTTGGTGCTGGTCTCTTTTTCTTTGGAGTTGGAGGGTCCTGGAGCTGAAGCTGGATTTCACACGATGTCCCCACGACCAAATAGAGCACTCCCCACCTAACAACCCTCTGTCGACCAGAGAAGTTCTGGGGTTTCTCATATACCTCTGAGCCAGCATTTTAAGTTATGGACACTTACTTCATTTCACTTCTGGAAGGCTTATTTCTTGACCTCTGGTTTCCTTCAGTGAAACCAGGATTGTGTGATTTATATGTAGGTGGGACCAACTGCCTTCATAAATTATGTTTTTGTTGAAATGGTATTAACCAGTACAGTTTCATCTTTGGTTCATGGTCCTTCTTAACATCAATAATCCGCTGGGTCTCCAGCATCATTTTGGCTTTTGGTTCTCTTTATCTTTCCGGAAACAACTTGTTGTCTCCCTTTCTGTACTCTGAGCTTTGGGTATCTTAAATGGAATCTTAGCTACGAACTCAAGTAAGACATGCTCTGTGTGCAGCTTTCATTCTACAGAACCTTTAACTTTTCAAAACCAAGTGGGACACTGTAGCCCTTGTTCCAAACTGTTACTGTGTGACATGTGTAGCTCTGTAGCATACATCTGAGCAGTGTTTATCAAAATTCCAAGTCTGAGTCCTCTGTGTTAAACCAAGTATTAAGGAACACTTGAATATGTTTGGCATAGGCAGGCCTTTTAGGGCTCTGTTTGTATGAAAGGCCTAAAAAGAATAACAGTATACACACGTGACTGAAGGTGTCAGGTTCCTTGTAGAAGGACATATGGACACAGCTTGGAGTGTCCCACCCAGGTTCTCAGTTGATCCTTTCCAAAATCATATCTTGATTCCTGGACAAAGGTTTGAAATAAAAAAGAGCATGTGAGAACTGGAAATTCCTCTCTTTAAGAACTTGTGTGATAGCTAGGCATGGTGGTTGAAAGCCAGGTATATAGTGAGAGAGCCTGTCACCCAAAATTACACACACACACACACACACACACACACACACGATAGACAGATAAATAGGGAGAGTGGGACAGGGAGGGTAAATACATGATAGATAGATAATAGCTAATGATGATGAAGATAGATGAGAGAGAGAGATGATTGATAGATGATAGGGAGAGAGGAATGTGGAGAGGGAGGGAGGGAGAGAGGGGGAAGGGAGGAAAGGGAAAATGAACAATAGTCGCATGGGACATTAGAAGTATTCTGGTCAGCAGTTATGAGGGTCAGCACGATGACATCATAGCAGCAAGAGTGAGCAAAGTCCCAGGAATTACAGACAGACATCTGCAGTGGTCAAAGGCCCTCGATGTCTGTGAGGGTCTGCTGCCGCACAGAAGCGATTGGATGAGGCACCTTCAGAGACCAGCTTCAGCAGCACCCACGGTAGCCCTGTCATCAGGTGGTACCCACACACTGCACTCCGGAGACGAGGCAGAAAGGCCAGCCAGGGTGCCGGACAGCACAGCGGAACGAGCAAAGCCTTGGGTACACTCAGGCTTTATCGCTGGAACTAAACTCCTTCCGCGGGAGAATAAGACACCATCGACATCAGCTTACGCGGAAGAGGAGGCCAGAGGCCTGGTGGGCAGGCTTGGTGTATGGCAAATTCATTTCAGGCCCCTTGGGAAATCTCAACCGTGTGGCAGAATTGGAAGAAATATGGTTTTGTTAGGGGAAGGTAGGAAATATAATAGGTTTTGTAACCCCCATCTCGTTCCTCTGCAAGCTGCTGTGGCCTAGGGAAACTAGCTCCCATTTCCTGAAGGGGGTACTATATTATCTAAATACATCGTTTTCAAAGGGACCTTTAGAGAGAAAGGCAGTAGAAAACACCTCTTGGGAGATGGATAATTTGAAGAGACAAGGGATGGTCACTGCTCTTTGATGTGCAGCTTTTTGGGTAATTTCAGACTGTTTTTACATGGCTACTTGGGAAACAATCCTAATTCTTTTTTTCCAACAGACACTGCTAAATGGCTAAATAAATGCAGAGTTGTCTGAACTGTGGCTTGAGTCCTATACCCCAAAGACACACACAATAAAATGGCATTTTTATTTTATGCCTCAAAACCCGAATAGT